>NC_048601.1:98455030-98612530 GCF_003668045.3 Cricetulus griseus | reverse complement strand
ATTTTGGCTTATTGATACAAGTTTAAGGTAAATTTTGTTATATGTTTATTTCTACTCATGTTTAGGTATTGTGTTTATACAGCTCTTTTAAAAATGTAATGTATAATTCAATGCAGATTATAGTTAGTTAGGTTTTCTTGATATACAGAGATATATTTTCAAATGGACAGCTATTCTTCAAAACCTTTCAAAGACCTACAGAATACGGCATTTAAAATGGTTTATTAGGGTTTTTCATGACAATGAAACATGTGCTCCTGGCACACCAATTACATCAGAGGGGAAGATGGGCATCGAAGAAACTCATTATGGAGTTAACATGGCGGGAATAACCATTTGGACAAGAAACTGCTATTGCCTGGCTTGTTTGACAGCACCCTGTCCAAACTGAACAGGCAGTTACAAAGAAAAGTGACTGCTGAACTTGCCAAAGGACAGGATGGTCCTTCAAGGTTTCTGCTTCATCAAAAAGTCTTCCAGACACAATAGCCTATGGGATGAAGATGGATGCCCCAATGTACAGAGGAACTTTGGGTGAATGTCCAGTGAGAAGGATGTCTCTATCAATTCTAGAGTTTATGTATTATCCTTTTGGGGTCTTTGGTGGAGTTGAAGACAGATACTTATAGTTATGGTTTTCCTAAGTTGTGATAAAAGATAAGTTACATATAAAACTTATAGACTCACAAAGATAGGATAAATGATAGAATATGTTCTTTAAAATTTGCCAAATGTTAATGGACTAAATATTGTAACTATAATTCTTGCTTGATAACTGTTTTGTTATATATAATTTTACAATGCTAAACTTAAAACCTTCCTTTTTATTTAGACAGAAAAGAGGAGATGGTGGGGGATGTCCTTCTGTGTGCTGTGAATATATGTTTCTCTTATTGGTTGATGAATAAAGCTGTTTCGGCCAGTGGACAGGCAGGAATTATAGGTAGGGCTACCAGACGAGGAGAATTCTGGGAAGAGGAATGGAGAGTGTGTTGTGAGAGGGATGCCATGTGGCTGTTGAGGAAGAAAGAGGCCTGGGCATCACCAGAAAGTCAAGACAAAGTGGAGGTACACAGGTTAATAGAAATGGGTTAATAACTAAGAGAGCTACCCAATTAGAAGCCTGAACCATCAGCCAAACAGTTTATAATTAATATAAGCCACTGTGTGGTTATTTGGGACTCAACAGCTGTGGGACTGGGCAGGGCAGAAGCTTCTGTCCACATACACCAACCACCACACCACAGTGGCATTGAGAACTTAAGCCTAGAACCACCAAAGTCAGGGGCTATTTGAACATTTTTCCTTCTCTTCGTTATGATTTAAAAACTCAATCTCCATCATAGAAAGCACCTCCCCTGTCTTTCCCTTCTGTGTGGTTGTTCTGAAATATTTTGTTCCCACATCCCAGAGTTTCTTTTTGTCACTTATGTTCCAGAACAGCTGCCACCATCTCAGAAGGCTTTGACTAAAGACACTATCAAAATCATTACACATCTATTCTTTCTGTATCGTCCACTTTGATTTCCTCTTCAGCATTATACACTAATGTCCTCCATGTTGGTCAGTTTCCTGCTATTACAACAAAGTACTTGGCCACAGTCTGGGAGGTGCCAGCTCATGGTCATTTGGCTATTTTGCTTTGGGCTGGTGGTGAGGAGAATCATGATGAGCGAAAAGATTGCTCAGCTTATGAGCAGGGGGCAAAACGGAGAGGATGAAGAAAGGGCTGAATGTCCTCTTTAGGGGCATACCCAGCCTCAGGGACTGGAAACCTCCTTTCTCATGCTTGCCACCTTCTACGAATGCCATCAGCTGTGGACCAAGCCTCTTACACATGTCCTCTGGACCGGACTATAGCACTTCCTATTTGTTTGCTGTGTGCATGTCCACACATAGAATGAGAAAACCAGAACTGGGAATTTTCAAGCATATTGAAAAATTTTGAGACACTATTTAATAATTGGTTGAATTGGTTGTACTGTAAACATGGAATTAAAGACATTAACTTTATTCTTGCTGTTTTATTTCAATATTTTGGAGTGGAAACAGTCTTTAGCTTTCATAATTTTGTAGGATCCCCAAATCCATAGGCTCTCTGCTGTGTGTTTTTGAAAACAGACCTGCTCAGGGGTGATGCTGCTTCCATCCTTGTATCTGCATGATGGAATTCATTTAACGTTTGTTTTTCAGTGTTGTGGGTTGGCCCAGTGCCTCACACATGCCAGGCACGTGTTCTTCCACTGAGCTATGCCCTCAGCCCATTGTTTCCCATTTGAAGTGCAAGTTGTCTGGGATTCTTCATTGAGTGGGCTCTGAAGGATACAGAAATCCTCTGGAAGCCGGTGGTTGAGGAGCATAGTGCCCTCTAGTGCACATTTTGAGAATAGACCTTGGGGAACAAAGGTTTCCTTGGAGTCCTGAGGGACCCGTTTATATTGATGTGAAGGAGTTAGAGGCCCATGCGGGTGCTCTGTACATATTACACATAATATGAGCTCTGCTGAATGAGTTAATATGTAGAACCATAAGGTTCTTGGTGTGACCTAGAGAAGGGAATCATCAAAATACACAGCTCAGTTAGTCAAACTTCCCAGTGTGTGCAAAACCCTGGGTTCTGTCCCCACCCCTGTAATCTCAGTTGAGAGATGGACACAGGACCAGAAGCTCACGCTCGACCTAAATGCATTGTTCCCAAGAGATGAAGTGGCAGCTGATGGTTACTAGGGTGGAGACAAGAGGTTACAGTTAGAGATTGGGTTCTTTTCTAGTTTCAAAAGAATTTAAGGAAAAAAAAAAAAGGAAATAGCGACTTCAAATTGAACAACAAAAAAGCCAGTTACTGATGTTTACTAATAAGAGCCTCAAATATTTAGGAGCATTGGAGGGAGAGCGCAGAGGGAGAGCACTTGACCAGCATTTTTGATGCACCTGGTTTAAGTCTCAGGATCTCAAAACAAACAAACAAATATGCAAACATCCCAACTACAGAAACAACCAAGCCCCAAAAGAAACACTTTAAACATTTAGGTGTCTTTGTGATGGGTTGATGCACCAGGAGGATGGGGGGGGGCAATAACAAGCAGACAAATTGTAGTGGGCTGCTTTCATGTGTAGGCAGCATTGAAAGTAGAGAAGTTACTGGAGAAATTTGGACACCATCTGAATTTTTTATGCTATGGGATTATTGACTTTTCTTAGTTATAGTTCTATTATTCTTATGTTGTCATTCGGAATGCATCCTGGGTGAAATGGGAGGTGGTGTGGGTGAGTCTGGGGACAGCACTGATTTTTTGATAGTTTGGGAGGTGAGTGACAGGTAACTGGGTTCATTAGATTTTCTTTGATTCTGTCCCATGTTAGAAAATCTTCATTATAAACGAATGCATACTTGTATGGCCCTCTTTTCCCTTTGAAAATCTTCTAATATTCCTGAAAAACCTTCAGAGAGGAAATCTTGGTTGATTTGAAGTTTTCTTTGGGCATTTTCTTAGATCAAGATGAATAGGGTGGGGGATAGGATAAGAGGGCCCCTTTCTTAATTTCTTTCTTTCTTCCTTCTTTCCTTCCTTCCCTCTTCTTCTTCTTCTTCTTCTTCTTCTTCTTCTTCTTCTTCTTCTTCTTCTTCTTCTTCTTCTTCTTCTTCTTCTTTCAAGACAGGGTTTCTCTGTGTAACAGTTCTGGCTGTCCTGGAACTCACTTCATAAACCAGACTGGCCTGGAACTCACAGAGATCCACCTTCCACTGCCTCCTGAGTGCTTGGATTAAAGGTGCTCACCACCATTGCCTGGCAAGGGTCCCTTTCTTGTTTATAAGTGGATGATTACAAAATCTTCGTTCTTAATCATTTTTGTTTTCTTTCTTTCTTTTTTTTTCCCCTTTCTTAATCATTAATCCACATGGTTGTCATGGCTGGCCTGATTGAAGGGTGAGTTCACATTTTTTTCTTTTCTTTTCTTTTCTTTTCTTTCTTTTTTTTTTTTTTGGTTTTTTTTCGAGACAGGGTTTCTCTGTGTAGCTTTGGAGCCTATCCTGGCACTCGCTCTGGAGACCAGGCTGGCCTCGAACTCACAGAGATCTGCCTGCCTCTGCCTCTCAAGTGCTGGGATTAAAGGCGTGCGCCACCAATGCCCGGCTGAAGTGAGCATTCTTACTGACCAAAATAACCCTCTGTATGTACCATCATACTCCTCAACTATACTGTTTGTCCCTTGTGACTTCTATAGCCATTTGTTCTTTATGAAAAATTTTATTTGCTGTAAGGGCTTGAAATAGTTTAATATTCCTTGTTACAGTTGGAGTGAGAAATATCCCCCATGAGCTCATGTGTTCCAATACTTGGTCCCCAGTTGTTTGTGTTATTTGGAAGGGTTATGAGACCCTTATTAGGTGAATGTTGCTGGAAGGATTACATCACTGGGGAAGGCTATGAGGTTTTATGCCTGGTACCACTTTTCATTCTCTCTTTCTGCTTCCTCTTTGAAGACCAAATATGAGCAGCTGACTCCCCTGACTGCCAGGCTGACCTCACATTCATTATGCCATGCCTTCCCTACAGTGATGGACAGTAGGCCCCCTGGAGCCTTAAACCAAAATAACTCCTTTTCCTAAAAGTATCTTTTTTAAGAGGACATCCTATCATGGGCAGAAGAAAGGTAAATCATGAAGAAATTGCTACCAGGAGTGGGGTTGTTACTGAAATGAATATGACCATGCTATTTTCTGGAGGAATGTGGAAAGTTTTGGAACTTTGAGCTATAAAAGACATTGGATGCTGTTGGCAAAGCTTAATGGTCCCCTGCTCTGTGTGATTATAAGACAGAACAGTTGAAAGTAGCATGGACAGTGGAGACCTGGATTATGTGGCTTCAGAGGGGAACAACAACTCTATTAATAAACTGGCTATTGGCCATTTGTGTGATATTTTGGGAAAGGATCTGGTTGCATTTTACTCATGTCACAAGAATTTGCACGAGGCTGAATTGAAAAGCAATAGACTATTTTCGTTGGTGGATGAAATTTCAGGAAGGCATAACATTGAATCTGTGGAATAGTTACTACTGATTACTCCATTCAGGTCTACAATGAAGAAGGACAAGCAGGGCAGAAAAGTGCAATTTGAAGAAGAAAAGAGCACCAGGAAGGTTAAGGTTGGGGTAGATCGTGTACTGAAAAGAGCTGACTATGTTAAAGAGACAGCCATTAAGTGAAGCCTCCTGCTCTGCACTGGAGGAAAAAGAAAGGTGCCCGAGGGCAGAACTCTGCTCAGAAAAGACCCAGCTTACAGATCAACCCCTGTGGAAGCTGATCACCAGCTTCAGCAAACAGAATCTGCTGCTACTGAGGGCCGAGGGATGGGGGTCAGGGGCAGATTCCATCCCGAGCTGTTAGCAAAGCATAGCAGTGTTGTCTATGTGGTACTGGTTTTAGAGGCATGAGAAATGCAAAATTGTAGGGCTCATGAGTTCTCCCTTTGTGTTTTCAGAGAGTCAGTGGATCAGGCAACACTTGGTAGGACTGCAGTCTGAGAGAAAACCGTAAGTGCCAGTGAGCGAAGCTGTTAAGGCGGAGCCTGCAGACTCCAAGATGCTGGAGATGCTGGGGCTGTGGGGGCGTCTTCCAAAGAGTGCTGCTTATAGCAGTGGAACCAGTGGAAGAGACAGCTGTCTGTGGTAGGCAGCAAAACCAGATGGATGAAGGCACCTAAGCCCTTTGAAGCTTAAGCTCCAGATACTAGACATGGAGCTGGCTGATTTGACAGTTGCCTTGCTGGGTTTTAGTTTTTTTTTTCTTTTGGTTTAATCTTTCTTCACTATTTCCCATTCCTCCCTTTTGGAGTATATACTCTGTGATTGTTGTATGTTGGGCATACGTAATTATGGTTTTTGTACAGAATGGTCACAGTTAGGTTAATCTGAGAAGATGCTTTGGACCTTTGAACAGCATTGATGCTCTTACAGACTATGGAGTTTCAGCTGACTAAATGCATGAGATGACCATGAGTCTGGGGGCCAGAGGAGGTTTAGATGAGAAACATCTCCATATGCTCAGCATCTGAACACATGCTTCCCAGTTGCTAGGGCTGTTTGGGAAGATCATGGAGTCGGTGGAGGAAGGACATCACTGAGGTGAGCTTGAGGTTTCATGGCCTGGCCCCATGATCATCTCCTGTGTTAGTTACTTTTCTATAGTTGTGATAGAACACAGTGACCAAGCCAACTTATAGAAGACAGAGTTGATTTGGGCTTACGGCTCCAGAGAGAAGGCATGGCAGCAGGAGTGACTGAGTGCTCACATCCAGAGAGCATGAAGCAGAGAACACAGTGAGAATGCATGTGTCTTTTGGAAGCTCGAGGTCAACTCTCTGAGAAGGCCACACCTCCTAACCCTTCCCAAACTGTTCCACCAACTGTGTGAATCAAGTGTTTGAACATGAGCCTATAGCAGCCATTGTCACTCTGTGATTTTAAGCCAAACAAACCCTTTCTTTCCTGAATTGTTTTTTCTCAGGGCATTTTATCACACCAACAGAAAATTAAATAACACATTCTTTAATTCTAGCTTTTCTTCTGGCTGTTTGGTTCCATAGCTATGATCTCATATGGAGTGGCTAGCTATAATTCTAGAAGAGATTAATCCTCTGTATCTAAATTAGTATACATTTTGTTTGAGGATAATGACTCTATCTGTCATTTTATTTTGGTATTTTACCAGATTCCAGCTTGGGGAAGTAAATGGATGATCACATTATAGAAGAATTGTAAAACAATACAGTATCTCTTTGAATTCCCTTCCAACAGAGTAATTCTTTACCCATGTACCAGTTATTATTTATAAAAACAAGAGACCAGTCCTGTGAGAAGTCAGGATTCCACACGTTAAAATATTATTTCATTTCTCAGACAGTGAACAGAGACTCTGATAGGAAGCCTTTTGTAATACTGTCTGGTATGTAACACTATTGCTGGGGAGTCTACTCATCCCACATAGGGAACTGACTAACTGACCAAGTAAGGGTACTATTAAAGTTCAACCTCGGGGACCAGTGAGTTTTGCTGGGGTTGTTTATAGACATATGGATGAGAGGATACTTACAGGAGCAGAAGTGACCACCACCAAAGCCTACCCCTGCATGGGCGACAGCTCATGAAAGCTGGGAACCTGGAGCTCACTGCTTAGCCTGCAGAGAGATCAACATGTTGGGACTGTCTCTCAGACTGTCTTTCAGTTTGTTTTCAGACAAAACAACCGTCTTTCAGGTGTTTTGTGTCTCTTCCAATTGGTTTGGCTAATCAGAGCCTCCTCTAGGCAGCTCAGCTTGTCTGAAAATCATCATGTACTCTTGTGTATTTGTAGGCCTCTTTGAATCAACTTATTTTTGAAGGTGGAGAAACTTTATCATGTAATTCTACCTCTTAACATATCCTTTCCTATGACATACAGGACATATATACTGATAACAAGCATACCAAATTAGGGCTAATAAAATGGCTCAGTGGGTAAAGACATTTGTTGCCAACCTTGATGGCTTGAGTTCAGTTCCCAGGACCTTCATGGCAGGAGAGAATCAAATCCTGCAAGTTGTCTAACCTCCGTATTCATGTGTGCTTCCCACGTAAAGTGCATTGATAACTGAAACCAAAGTCATAGGTAAAGGCCAACCACTGCACCTGCACACAAACTGGGGACAAATAAGCAAGGACATGGGGTGAACAATATTGAACATTTTAAGAAGAAACTCAAAGAACACACAAGTTGACTATATTCAATAGGAGTGCATGTTTAGTAGAATCAAGTCGACAGCACAGAGTTTAGCCTAAATTGCGAGCAGTTGAGTGAAGGCAAAGAGTTCAAAGTAAAGCTAGTTATTTACACTTGGGTCAAAGAAGTGAACGGGTTAATGCCAGTAAGAAACAGCCAGGCAGTGATCTAGAAATGGGGCTGACTGATGTGATAGGGAAGCGTTTGATGTGTTTTAAGGTCAGGGTCTGACCAACAGGGGTGAGTCAACGGAAATAAAGGGGCACACATTGTTTTGTGGGTTCTGCCTGAGGCTAACATTCACCCTGAAGGCTGGCTCTTGGAGCAATAAAAGAGCCAATCTTACCACATTAACTCAAGTTGTACCTTTTTTTCTGTGTGTCCCCAAGGAAAGAAAGCTTCCCTTCCCATGGAGCTGTTACCTGGGCTCAGTCTGCAGTCAAACCCATCTGGTTGGTCAGCCCAAACTGACCTGGAAGGGATATTCATGAACCCAAACGGTCCACAGATCTGGTGTGAGGAACAGGAGGACTCCGAATTCTGGGGCAAGGAACACCTGACCTCTGGCGGGTCTCTTGGATAAGTGAGCCCAGCAGGAAGGAAACTGGCAGGGCAAACGTCAGAGCCACATGCTCCGCTATTCTGAAAAGAAGCAGTGAGTACCAGGACAGGCCAGGAGGGAAAAGAAAAGGGGATCCCCACAGTATTCCAGAGACCTCAGATAAGCTGTCTTCACAGCACACATCAAATACAAGAGACCTCGCAGAGGGACAGGTAGTGCCTTATCTTTCCAGATTCCCCTTGCTTATAGGTCCCACCAAGTGTAGCCTTGACAAGTGTCTGTCAACTGTAGAAGGGAAATGTGGTTTTCCACAAGGAGCATGTGGGAACTTCTTAGCTCATACCCTAATGTACAATGGTGGCCTGGAATTTGAAGCCCGTATGGCCTTGAATCTCATCAGAGAGCTACCCCAGTCAGAGAGATTTGCCATCACCCCTGGTTCCTCCAACAATGCCCACAGCACCAGAGTGGAGGTTATTTTGCACCTCACCGGGTGTAGAACACATATTCTCCCTTGTGGGAGACCAAAGGGACCACCAAACACACCAAACATAGGATGTTCTATGCCCCACATCCTATATGCAGTTTCATTGTGGCAGGCTTGGTGGCTTCCCTGTCCTGAGACTGGGCTCCTTGAAAGATCTTTCTTCTTCTTTCCTTCCTTATTCCTTCTCCCTCCTCTTCCTTCTGCATTTTTGGGGGTTTTGTTTATTTGTTTCTTTTTGGAGACAGGATCTTCTCACTATGTAACTCTGGCCTGCCTGGACCACACAGGTCCACCTGCCTCTGCTTCCCAAGGGCTGAGATTAAAAGTGTGTGCCACTGTGCTCAGCGTCCTTGCTAATCTTTGAGTCTGGTCTAACACAGTTCATTGTCATGGTAGGATCCTCCTTGCATGACCGTGTCTTTCTCCCTATTCAATTTCTGTCAGTTTACAGTCCCTCACCTTCCTGTCCCTGCTGAGAGCTGGGAGAGTCTGCAGGGGTGTCGCAAGCCCTTATTTGCTCCATGTATACATGGCCACTAGAGGGCAGGAGACCCTCATTCTTCCTTAGAGCCAAACTAGAAACAACACACAGCAAAATCAGCTCTTGCTGGAAGATCATTCCGTGCAAAGGCCAACTTGGCAAATGTCACCCTACTAAACTGCAAAGGAGTTACGTGAAGCTTTATGTTCACCCCACCCCAAAGCTTGCAGCTCATTCAAGATCCCGGCTCCCCTCAGTCTATGATTTTCTCTGTTCTGGAGCAGCCACAGCTCGTTGGCCTTTAGCCCATCTCTCCCAGGCACCTGCAATGCTGTCTGAAGTTTTCACCTGGTCAGTTTAATGAGATGGTTTTCTATGCATTAACCTGATGGCCAGGGGATCTGGGGACTGTTCTTAGAGTGGGCCTTCTTTATTAAGGAAGTGAGGGGAGTGGGCAGGCAGAGGGAGGGTTTTTGGCAGTTTTCCTCACTAGTGTACAGCCTATATGTTCCCCATTCCCCAATCCTTCAGGGTCATCACAGCACAAACACAGCTTATTTAGATTAACAAGGAAGCTGTGTCCTGAGCAGTGTGCCCCTTGCTTAGGAAGTATAGATCAGATTGGGTTGCTGGGACACAGTGAGCTCTGTGAGTCACTCGAAAACACATTTCTGTGTTTTTCCTACCTAAGGAAAAGTTTTTACTCATCTATCAGGGAGCACTGAATTTTGGGAGAAAGTAAGTGATTTGGAGCAGTCCAGGCTGAGTGAGGTGCTGGTGAAGAACAGCCAGGAGGAAAACCTGCTGGGATTTATGCCCAAACTGGCTTCATCCAAAACTTCTGATTTTGGTATTTGTAGAGGATAGACCTCTAGTATGCTTTTCTGTGGCTGTGATAAACACCGTGACCAAAAGCAACTTGGGAAGGAAAAGGTTTGGTTTACAATTTATAATCCATCGGAGAGAAGCCAGGGCAGGAGCTCAAGACAGCAACCTGGAAGCAGGAACTGAGACAGAGGCCATGAGGGAAAGCCATTTACTGGTCCCTCTGGCTTGCTCAGCTCCCTCTCTTACACAGCTCAGGTCCACCAGCCTAGGGAAGGCACAGGCCATCGTGAACTAGGCCCTCTGATATCAATTAGCAATTAAGAAAATGACTCTCAGACATGGCCACGGGCCAGTTAGTCATGAGAAATCATTTAGTTGAGGCTTCCTCCTCCCAGACAACTCTAGATTTGGGTCATGCTCACGGCAGAAGTTCACCACCACAAGATCCAAGGTGGCCTTTCTGTTACACCTGTCTGCAGCAGTGTGAACGGCTGTGCTCCCACAGCCTTCTGCCACTTGGTGGCCCCCTACAGCACCTCCAGAAAAGCCGTGTCTGTGTGCTCACACTGCCCCTCCCTAAGCTTCCGTGTTCATTCTGTTCTGAGCTCCCTCTCAGACTCTACTGACGAATATATGCTTCTAGAAACTTCTTTCTTCCCAGAAAAACAGAAAATCCTCCTTCCAGGGAGACTGGGGCCCTAGTGACCTGGTGAGTCCTTGACTCTCCTTGTGAGGCTCCGGTCCCTCCAACGGCCTGAGGCTAGAGATGGCCACTTCATCCCACCGAGGAGCAGCTGGAGGAAGTCAGAAAGACCATAGAAGCTTCAAGACGTCGATAGGACAGGGGGAAGGACCAAGGTATGTTTCAGGTGTGTGTGTGTGTGTGTGTGTGTGTGTGTGTGTGTGGCGCGCGCGCCCCCCCCCACGTGCGCCCCCCTCCACCCGCCCCCCCCATCAAACCTTTGGGGAATGTCTGGCCCATGGGGAATGTCTGGCCTTCCCTGTGTCATGTTTGTTTTCAAGAGCACTGGACAGTTTTCCCCTGGCAGGAACCATGCCATTCCAACAAAATCCAGATGGGGTGTAGAGTCTACTTCTTAAGAAAGTGTGTGAGGCAGCTTCCTGTCAGGAGGTCTGTTGAGGAGGGGATCATACCTGAGGGGAAGAAGGAGCAGAGCGGGAGGCGGGCTCCCACGAGGGAGGCAGCAGGTGCAGCTGGGACTGTCGGTCTCCTGGGGAAGCAGAGGCAGTCTGCGTTCCATGCTCTCTCTTCTCACATTCCCAGTCCTTGCACAGACGATCCGGCTAATTGTGTGTTGAAGGAAACCGACCCTCACATGTTAACCCTTTCTTATGTTGACTGACCCGCTGGTTAGGACTAAATTTCTTCCCCTACTGGATTCTGGGAGCCTCTTTGACCTCCTTTCTCTGTGATCCACTTGACTCTTGATGCAGGATGAATTCCTGTGTCACAGAAGCTCCTCCAAATGGCTGAGCTCATGGTACCTTTGGGTTGCATCCTGGGAAGAGAGAGGGAGGAACTTAGGTACAGTCTTAACTGCTGGTATAGTGTGATGGTTGTGTCCTGGTGGAAACATTCTGCTCTCTGTAACCAAGGCCTCTGTGCCATCAGGGTGTAAGGTCTCGGGGACTGGAAGCAAACATTTTGCTGAAGCTGAGTGGTGCTGTTCTGACTTAGCTTCTACCTGTGGGTCCCTGAACCATGAGTTGTGGCTATGGAGAGTGGCACTGTATACTTCCACTTTACCAGGCCCATGTACAAAACTGTGGCCACTTTGTGTCTGGGCCCACTGCCTGATGACTGGCTAGCTGGGGAAGAGGCTGACTGGCACCAACAGATGGGTCATTCTATCATCTCGATGACCAGGGTCTCCCTCTGCTGAGGTTAGTTTCTGATGAGCGTTCACAAGTTCTGGTTTTCTTCCCTTCAGGTCCTTCCAGACTCCTCTTCCAGGCAAACTTAGCACTGATCTCCCAGCATGCTGCTTCCAAATCCACACCACCCAGCCACATTGATGGCTGGATCCACATGTTGGGAATAGCTGATCATTTCTTCTTCTAATGAAATGAACAAGGCCCACTGCTCAGAGTTCTACCCATGGGGAGAATATCTTTCCAACACTGTCCCCCAAAGATGCCCAAGACTGGGCCACAGTGCTGTGGCTGTCCTCTGGTCATGGTGCCTACATGTTATACAGAATCGTCTGTCAAAATCTCCCTTTGCTCTGCCAACAGACTGCAGGGGACTCCCTGTGAGGTCACAGATTTTGGCCTTGAGAGAGAAGGTGGTGTAGTTATAGTAAGGGCCCTGGGGCTACTGCTTCATGGAACCATATCATCCTTCTGATCACACATGTGACATTTCCACAAGGATGGAGGGCTGGTTGTCCATCTACCTGATGGCCTGGTGGAGTGTCTCAGTGCATTACTTATTGCTACCACCTGATATCTGAGGCTGGGAGACCCAAGGGGTCCATGCCTGGCAAAGGCCTTCACATTGTGTTGAAAAATAGAAGGGGTGGAGTAGTGCATAAGAGGCTTCAGGACCGGACAAGCTCACTTAAAACGATTTGTTTACTTTTGAAAAATGTGAATGGGGGCTCTGCCTGGGTGCATGTGTGTGCATCTCACAATGCGGTGCCTGCAAAGGCCAAAAGAGGAAGTCGTATTCTCTAAAACTGAGCTGCAGATGGTTGTGAGCCACCATGTAGATGCTGGAAACTGAACCCAGGTCCTCTGCAAGAGCAGCAAGTGCTCTTAACCGCTGAGCAGTCTCACTCGCCCTACAAACTCACTTTTGTAATGAGTTACTCTCCTCGTAATCTGCAACACACTCCCATTGGCATGGTTTTGATCTACTTGTGAGTGCAGAGCCCTCATTCCCTAGTCTTCTCTTCTTAGGTCATCTCCCACCACTGCTGAATGGTGGATGAAGTTTCCAACTTTGACTGGTGCATTCGGATCATAAAACTCTGCCCCTAGACCTCAAGTGTGTGTTTGAGTCACATCTGGAGTATGCTTACTTCAAACTAATAACTCCCAAGGTCTTAACATGTGGTCCTAGCTTTAACTCAAAAATTCAAAGTCCACCAGTCTTAGCTAAGGCAGCTCAGGCTGAAACTCCAGGCAGGGCTTATCCTGAGGCAGATTCTCCTCCAGCTGGGTACCTGGGAAACCAAAGCAAATGCTTCCAGTGTACAGTGGTAAGGCAGGCACAAGGGACATTTTCCCATCTCAAAAGGCAGACATTGGCCAGAGTGGGTAATAGACTCCAACAGGACAGACAGCATTAATCCCAAAGGTTCTAGAACAGTCTTTACTCATATGCTCAGGGTTTGGCCTCAAAGACTCCAGTAGCCTCATCAAACAGTTTCCCCGAGCTTAACCTAGGCTGCAGCTGTTGTGGGGAGTCAGATGTCTGCAGTCCTTACAAGCAGGGCTGTACCCTGTTACCTCACATCTGTGTCTCTGAGGTGGCCTTGTTCCACAATTGAGATATTAGGCCATCACTTGTTTTTTTTAATAATTTATTTTTCACTTGCTTTGGTGTGAAGATATCAGATCCCCTGGAACTGGGGTTACAGATGGTTTTAAGCTGCTGTGTGGATGCTGAGAATTGAACCCAGGCCCTCTGGAAGAGCAGCGAGTGCTCTTAACCAATGAGTCGAATCTCCAGGCCCCTACCATTTCTCCTTTAGCTTTGATATTTGGAGCGTCTCCCAGGGAAAACCTAGCCTCAAGCTGAAGGGAACTCCTGGTCATCAGAGAGTACATTAACTCCTGAGGAGCATGTGTGTACCGGTGGGTGTGATGAAACTGCAGGTGCCCAGCATATGCAATAATAGCGGTACAACCTTGGCAGTTTGACTTTTAATTTTTTTTTTTTGTTCATGCTTTTCTTCATTTTCTAGACATGTTTGAGAAACACGTTATTGTTAATGAATGAAAATTCCTCTAAGGAGACAAGTCATCGTGGAATTACACGAAGCAAGCACACGCTTAGCGATGACCACGTCTGAGATGAGCACTTGGGGATTCTGTGTTCCTCTTTAACAGTTTTAGAGTACACCAGTTCCCTAGAATAAACATCAGACCACATGAGCCGGAGATGAGGCTTAGTTTGTGGAGCGCATGCCTGGAAGGCATGAAGCCCTTGGTCCAATCCCTGCTGTAGGCTAGGCTAGCTGGTGAGTGAGCTCAGGGTCTCTTCTTCTGGCAATCACTGGGCTTTCAAGCATGTACTGCCACTGAGCTCAGAGGCTTCACGCTGAGTTGCCTCCCAGCCCGGTAGTTTAAATTCTCAGGGACAGGGAGGACAGCTCTCCTGCCACCCCTCTCCACTTGCTGTGGGTGGAGCACTGACGTGCTGCTCCTGTCTCAACAGCACCAGCCGGGACCAGGAAGACAGTTTCAAAGGGAGCCCGGAAACATCCACACTGCGGCTCCTCCTGCTAGGGAAACGCGGTGCAGGCAAAAGTGCCACAGGAAACACCATTCTGGGTAAAGCCAAGTTCGATTCCAAGTTCAGTGATCACATGGTAACCAAACAGTGCCAGAGCGAAACTGTGTCCCTGAGAGGGAAGCAGGTCATTGTCATTGACACCCCAGATCTATTCTCCTCACAGTCCTGTGCAGAGGTCAGGTCGCTGAACCTGCAGCAGTGCTTGAAGCTCTCGGCTGACGGTCTCCACGTGCTGCTGCTGGTCACACCCATTGGGCACTATACAGAGGAGGACAGGGAGACCATTGAGGGCATCCAGGGTGAGTTTGGCACTAAAGCCTACAGTCACCTGATCGTGGTCTTCACTCGGGAAGATGAGCTGGGTGAAGACTCGCTGAAGGACTACATTGACAGCAAGAGCTCGCTCAAGGTGTTGCTTGGAAACGCTGGAGATCGATACTGTACTTTCAACAACAAGGCAGACAAGGAGCAGCGGGAACAACAGGTGACCCGGCTCCTTGATGTGATTGAGCAGATGATGGTGGGAAGCCCGGGGCCATATTTTGTGCCCTTGAAAATGGAAGGCAGTGGAGTCCAGGTAGGACTGATGGGAGGAAGATAGCCCCAAATCAATGGACTATCTTGTGTGTTACAGCCATGTTTTGTTCAGGGAGGTGTGTTTATACGCTCTAGGGTAGCGATTCTCATCCTGTGGGTCACATTTGTGGGTTGAACGGCTCTTTCACAGGGATTGCGTATTGAGATTTACAATACAATTCGTAACAGTAGCAAAATTACAGTGATGAAGTAGCAATGAAAATAATTTTATGGTTGGAGGTCACCACAACATGAGGAACCGTATTAAAGGGTCTCCACTCTAGGAGGGTTGAGAACACTGCTCTAGAGTAGTAGTAGGCATCAGACTTCTTGAGTGTCAGCCTGGGGACTTTGGACTTAACTGGAAAGCTAATGGGAAACAAAACCTGTCAACATGGCACCTCATGTGACTGAACACACCGAACTCTGCATAGTCTTTCCGCTGACTTCCCAGCAAACAACAGAACAACAACAAAACCCCTACTTTTTTTCCCCACTTCTTTTCCTGTTCCAAAGACTTCTGAATCTTCTTCCAGTCTCTGGCCTCTAAAGTTGGTGTTCTCAGACCTCATTGGGCTCTCCTTCATTCCCTCACACACATTCCCTCCTCCCAGAAGACCCTCACTGTTATGCTCTGGTCCTCGGTGTCTTAAGCAGTAGTCTTAGCTCAGCTTTTTCAGCCAGGTCTGACTCTGTAAGAATCTCTCACACTAAGTCAACCTTGACTTGCTCAAACTTGTCACCACCCTTTAAATCTCTTAGTTACACTATCCTCTCCACTCAGTCAGTGGTTGTGTTGCTCACCACAGAGCCTTAGCTCTGAAACTATTGCTTTCTGATGTCCAAGGAATCACTGAAGGTCTCATGACATCAGCACTTCTGGAATCCACCTAATTCTGTTCCTTCCAGCATTGTCTGGCCCAGGGCAGCAGTCTTTCTTCCCTGTATCACTTTAACCTAGTAACAATTTTTATCTCATTCACTTAAGGGCCTTATCCTCCACTCCATGTCACATAGAATCGCCAGCTGTTAATCGCATTTCATTCCTTAAAATGGGAGGAAAATGCATTTGCAACTAAGGCAGTGACAGAAATGCAGAATTCCTGTGAAGAGCTGACACCTGACTGAATGGTTTATGCATAGACTGCAAGTCCTACCACATGGGGTGATTCTGCAAGATAAGGGTCGAGCAAAAGCTGAGCCTTGGAATGATCTTCTTAGATCTGCTCAGAGAGATGCCACAAAACAGAGTCTAAGCAGGGTGAGAGTATGAGAGAAATCAGCATTTACTGAGCACCCACTAAATGCCAGACCCACACATCACCTTGTATTTGCATGAGCTCCATATAAAGGTGTTCTGCAGGTGATGAACCAGGCTCATGACATCTTGTCTCCTTCGCTGATGTGTGCTTTGCATTAGGACAGTCTGTCTCTTCCCTGAGTGAAGAGTGGTACAGGGATGCCAGCTCAGAATGAGCTTCCCACAAGAAAACCTCGCCTAAAGTGCTCAGCAGCTCCTCGTTGATCTTAAGATGAATCATAGTTCCCACTCAGCTTGGTCACTTGCCCTGTGCCCTGCTTCCTATGCTGGTCTCTCTGGTTCCCCTCTCCCCCAGTCTCCAGTTATGCTCATGTGCACTCTGACACTGGGCACCTGTATTGCTCTCTGCACTAGCACTGCCTTTGCTCCCCACCCTGCCCCAGCTCTGCTCTGTGGCTCCATCCACTCAGCATCAGCTCACTTCCCCCATCTCTTTGGCCTCCTGACTCTCTCATCCCTGCTTGGTTCCTTGCTTCTCTGCCCTCAGAATACCCCTTACACCAGTCACTACCAGCTCAAGGGGTTCCTGTGGACATATTTACAATAGCTGCCTCCCTACAAAGCCCATGAGGATAGAAAACACATTCTGTTAGCCACACTGTCATGTCTTGTGAAACACAAATGTAGTAAGATGTACCTGGAAATTTCTGTGAAGATTAAATGAGATGCTTAAAAGTTGTTAATAAATAAATAATTTACTAATTATTGTTGTTAATAAATAAATGCTCAGTATTTATTAGCTATTGTTATTGAGATGTTTGGGGGTTAGAGAGATTATGAATATTAAGGATTTCAGGGGGGCTGGAGAGATGGCTCAATGCTAAGAGCATTTGCTGCTCTTGCAAAGGACCTGATTTCAGTTTCTAGCACCCATATGGGGCCTTATAACTACCTGTAACTCCAGTTCCAGATCTGCTAGCCTCTTTTGGCCTCCACAATCATTGTACATATGTGCTTTGCATACATGCAAGAAGGCAAATCACTCACACATGTAAAATAAAAATGGTAAATAAATCCTTTAAAACAATTGGGGATGTCAGCAATCCAAAGAGAAAAATATATAAAGGTAACCCGTACAAAGATTCTTACCGCGGCATCTTTTGAAATAGTAAAAGCAGAGATAATCCAAAGGCCCACCACTGTTCATAGTATAGGATAGATTGTACCAACTAAAAGGAGCTGGGTAGTTCCATCTATATTAACTTGTGCAGGTGTGAAGTTTATGATACCAAGCAGACTGCTGACCAGGAAGCCCTGTGAGTCTCTCCAATGGATACTTGTGAATGTTTGTATAAACACAGAGAAATATGTAACATTGATAGCTGTGACTTTTCTTACAAGTTGGATATAGAAGATTATTAATTTTCATATCATGCATAGCATATTTACATTGAAATAATGAGAGTGAAAGATATAGAGATAGATGATAGTGGATTAAATGCATTAAAGATTTGGCTGAGAACAGGGAAGGAAGCAAAGGCAGGCTCTTCCAATTGGCATAAGCCTTAAGAGGTAAGGTTAGAATGGATCCCACCCACGAGACAGAACGGTATTGTTTTCATGTTAATTATGTGTTTGATTTTCCATACCTGGTGAGGTATTCTCAATTTAACTTCATGTCAGAGGCTCCACACCACCCTGGTGAGCAGCAAGGGCGCCGGAAATGGCTCTGTCTCTGGGAAGCTGCTCACCAGCATCAGAGAGCTTGAAAGATGGGCAGGTGCACAGAGGAAGTCGAGGACCGTGACCTTACTGTGACCTCTTTCTAATCAGCAGATATTCTGTCTCCAGTTGTATCTCCATGAGTATTGTGTGGAAGGTTATCTCCTTTGGCCCGTGTCTGTCATTTCCCCCTTTATTTTCTAGGATTGTGGCCATAGAACTACATATGAAGAAGGGGACAATCTGTGTGGTAAGTTGGTCACCTACACAATGAGACTCACGCCTACATTCTTTTAATGCATTGCCCAGCCAAAGTAAAGTGGAAAACTAACGAATCAGAAACAAAAGATACATGGAAAGCCAGTCTATCTGGGTGTCACACCTGTCCCCAGAGGACTCCTGACATGAGTGACCCAGTGCAGCAGCAGTCAAAGTGCTGGACACTGGGGCGTCCACAGCATCCTGGACACTGGGGCGTCCACAGCATCCTCTGTTGTTCTATGCAGGGAGCCAGCCTTGCTGTCCACGGCTTTCTCCTAACTCTGTTTCTCCTTCCTGGTCATGGGTCTAGTATTCCTGAAGGGGAGCAGGAAACATTCCTCATGGATGGCATCAGCTTGTAGTATCTTTGTATGGACTTCCATCAGTTGTGTGTTCTATGTAGCAACCCAGGGCGGTACACAATAGTAAATAGAATGCCTGTAGGGAGGACACACAAGGCTTATGAACTCACAGATGCATTTTTAGCTTATTTCTCAGTCAGTCCTGTGTAAAAACTGCAGTCTCACAGACAAGGCCCTTTCCTCGTAAAGTACCACAAAATAATAAAAAAATTATTCATGAACTTTAGTAATAATAATAGCAATATTGAAGCTGACATTGTGGGCTAGGAAATAACATACATGTACTTCAGTCCTCAAAGTCTAAAAAATTGAATGCCTAGCATATGAACAGTTTATAGTATTTTGGCAGGCACACCATGGAAAGCATCCTTTTTCATAAGAAGCATGGAATGAAGGTATCATATCAAGGTACTGGTTTTACAGGCCTTGGAATTAAAGATTCAGCCAATGCCTGTATGTGACGATGACAGATCCAGCAGAGTGAAGGCACCTCAGACTCGGGAGGCTGGAGAGCACTTTTGTACTGGGTGGTCCTGAGGAAGTCACGTTCCCTTTGGACTGGGTTCTAGTAAGCTGTGGGGGTAATTCTACAACTAGAAACTTTAGGATTTTTTTTTTTTTTTTTTTGTCCTCAGGATGGCAAGGTTAGAGAGAGGCCACTGCTGTCCTTGCAGTCAGTAGAGGGATATTTTGGAACTGTTGAATGCTGCATACATGGTCATGGTCTTGGAGTTCTGGCATCTGCCATGGGACTGATGGAGGACTGAGAAAGAAAACAATGTCTCTACATCTGCTGTCGTCTTTCCCAGCACCCGCTTCTGTCCACTGCACTCTGTGGGCTCTCTGTATTGAAGGAACCCTCATTTGAAAAGAAATAACAAATGGAATAATAGGATTTTTTCTTTTCTTTTGTTTTCTTGTGGGAAAGTTTACAAGACAATAGGCTTCTATAAGGTTTTTTGTTTTTTATAGATCCTTTGCTTTTGACTAATTCTCCTTCCACCCCCATCTCCCCAGTATTCACACCTCTGCCTTCTTAAACCTGTGTACTCTTTTCTATTTTCCTTCTACCTATGTTCTACCACCCCTGCCTCTGCACGGAAACCTGCGCTCATACCCCTTCCCAGTTCCTGCTTCCACAAGCAAGCAATACTATGAAGTTCAAGCTTGGATCCACATACAAATGACAATATTTGTCTGTCTGGCCCTGGGTTACACACTCAGTGTCATTACTCCCAGTTTTATCTATTTACCTGCAAATTTCAGTTTTCTTTGTAGTTGAATAATATTCTATTGTGTATATGTATCACATTTTCATTACCCATTCACTAGCTTATGGATAGCTAAGGTTCTGCCATTTCTTAGATATCGTGAATGGAGCAACAATACCCACAGATGAGCAGAGATCTCTGCAGTGTGGTATAAAGTCTGCTGGGTGTATGGCAGGAGTGGAATAGATGGGGGAGAGGGTAGTTTTATTTTATTTATTTATTTATTTATTTTATTGTTTTAGAAACCTCCAGATTGAATTCCAAGGTGTCTGTACCACTTTATACCCCCAAACAGAATATAAGGGTTCCATTTTCCCCATAACCATACCAGCATTTGTTGTCATTTGTATTCCTGATAGCCATTCTGACTAGGATTATAATATTCTTTAAGTAAAAGAAAGTGCACGGCATTTGGCTTTTGTGGTTGTGGGAGCAGTTTGCTGGTGCTCTTGAGAAGCAATCATATTCGTATGGAAACTTGAACAAGCAGCATGCGTGACCAGGAGGGTGTGGAGCTCTGTCCTACGTGTGCAGAGTGTGAGGGCAAGGAGGAAGTATGTGGGAGCCTGACCCAGGTTGTCCTCAGCCATGAACCCTCTGTAGCTGATCTATGCCTATCAAGTTACCAGAGACTGCTGGGGTGTTATCTTCTCTCACCCTTTTAACAGCGTGGGACATTCTACCCTGTGTGCTCTGAAAGACTGAAGGGAACAATTTTTTCCAAATCGACAAAGCAAGGATTCATTGTTTTGTTTTCTAGTTCTCTCCAGAAATAATTTTATTCTTCTTTATAGCCAAATAAGACACACACACACACACACACTCACACACACACACACACACACACACACACACACACACACTCACACACACACACACACACACACACACGCACGCATGCACGCACGCATACACATACACATTATTTTTGAGGTCCAGGTCCAGTGTTCTCATTTGTGTATGTGTGCATGGGTGTGTGCACATAAGTATGAACATGTTTGTGTATTGTGTAAATGTAGAGGAAACCTTGTGTATCATCTTAGGCACCATGCACTTTTTTATTGAGACAAGATCTAGTCCTGGCCTGGAACTCACCGTGTAGACAAGACTACTGGCCAAAGTGCTCCATTAGTGCTGGGATTCCAAGAGTGCACCACCATGCTTGGATTTTAAATTTTTCATGGGTTCTGGACATTGAACTGGAACCCTCATTCTTTCAAGGCAAGTTGTTTAGCAACTGAGTTGTCTCCCTGGACCCCATATCACATTTTCTTCTCTTAATTGTTGATGGTTTCTAGGCTAATTATTATCTTGTAAATAATGCAACAATAAACACAAATGGTCAAACACTTATTTTGTATGTTAATTGGAAAATTAATACAAAAATAATATCCTCTCCTCTGTTAAGAACAACAGTTCTTACAGTCTCCTTCCATAGACAACCCCTCCCCAGAGTCCTACAAACAGATCAATTTGTCCTGTTCTGAGCTTCAGATAATGAGTCATACAGAATGTCAATTTTGTGTCTGGCTTCTTCCACTCAACATGTGTTTGAGTTTCACATGTGTTAAAAAAAAGAACCAATATACTCACATATTTTATTATGTGAGTGTAAGGTTAGAGGGCACGCTATAGTTATATTGTCACAGCCCTTGCCTTGGCCCATGACCTCATGCTCTAATACTTACTTTTGAAGAATGAATTCCAGTAGAAGCTCAATTTAGCATGGTCATTTTGGAAAATCCTGGGCTTTCCATATTCCTTCCAGTTCATTCCTCCTTGGCATGGTTTCTACGTGGGTGTCTGGGCTCTGCCTGGGAGTAGAGGCCTGCTCAATCAGAGGGGTGGGGCTTTCTAGAGCAGGTCACATCTGTATCCAACTGCAGGAGGAGACACTGGATCCACTTTTATTTTTCTTGTCTCACAGGTCCAAAGAAGAGAGAGCCTCAGATTCCAGGACCCAATCAGGATGTAGAGATGCCAGAACTGAGGGTCCTCCTCATGGGGAAGCGTGGTGTTGGGAAAAGTGCAGCAGGGAACAGCATTCTGGGGAAGCAGCCCTTTAAGATTCAGTACAGTGAGCAGCAGGTCACCAAGGTCTTTACATCCCATAGCAGGATCTGGAACGGGAAGAAACTTCTGGTCATTGATTCTCCAGAGATCTCATCGTGGAAGTCTGATGTATCTGAAGTCAAGAAGCACACCTCTTCGGGTCCCCATGCCTTCCTGCTGGTGATACCACTGAACTCTTCGATAAAGAGTGATGACAATATGTTCAACCTTGTCAAAAATATTTTTGGAGAAAAATTCACCAAGTTCACAATTATTCTCTTTACCAGGAAAGAAGACTTAGAGGATCAGGCTCTAGATGAATTTATAAGTAAAAATAGCAATCTCCAGGAGCTCATCTTGAAATTTGAAAAAAGATACACCGCTTTCAACTATCGGGCAACTGCGGAGGAGGAGCAGAGGCAGGTGAACAGACTCCTGGACCAAGTTGAGAGCATGGTGCGGTGCAATGACAACAAGCCTTGTATCTTCAGAGAGAAAGGTACGGCTGAGCACAGGAGATGCTTTGTATTCAGTGCTTGGAATAGAAGGCATGATCTAGAGCTACTAGTTTCTTTTTTTAATTTATTTTTAAATTTAAATTAGTAACAAGCTTGCTTCACATGTCAATCCCAGCTCCCTCTCCTCTTCCCCAGCTCCCACTACTCCCCCAAGCCCCCATCCCAACCCCCTCCGCTCCCCAGGGAGGGTGAGGCCCTCCATGGGGGATCTCCAAAGTCTGTCAGATCATCCCAGGCAGTGCCTAGGCCCTCCCCCATGTCTCCAGACTGAGAGAGTATCCCTCCATGTGGAATGGGCTCCAAAAGTCCATTCGTGTGCCAGGCAGAAATACTGATCTACTACCCGAGGCCCCATAGATTGCTGAGGCCTCCTCACTGACATCCATGTTCTGGGGTCTGGATCAGTCCCGTGCTGGCCTCTTAGCCATCGAGCTGCTACTTTCTGAAGGAAGTGCCAAGGGTGAGAAAAGGCCCAGGTGGGGGTGTAGCTCAGTACAGTGTTTATCCAGCACGCACTAGGGTATCTGATCCCCAGCAGGCCATCAACTGGGCATGGTAGTATTTTCCTGTAGTCCCAACACTTGGGAAGTAGAGTCAGGAGGACCAGAAGTTCAAGTTTATTGGCTAAGTAATGAGTTCAAGGCCAGCCTGGCTTAAATAAGACCCTGTCTCAAAACCAACTGGCAGCTGTATACTTTGGTATCTTCTTTTTTTCTAAATTTTCCTAAAGTTATGAGTTTATGTGTACTCTAATGGCTGTTTTTTTATTCCTTCATGACCCTATCCTACCTCTCCAGCATGGAGACCCCTCCCAGTCTTCTTGCTGTTCCAGTCTGGGGTTGCTGGGACTTAGCACTCAGCTCAGTGATGTCAGATTCCAGTCACTTGTTTGCTTTTCTGTTTTCTTACCCCAGAACTCTCTCTGGGTTATTTATTCTCCCCTGATTTGGAGCCACCTAAAGAAATACAGGAAAACAGGAAGGCCAGGAGAGAGCATCTGGAGAAGCTCAATTTGAAACAGACTTTAGAGAATAGAAAGCATTGAGGTGGCTGGGAAGAAAGCAGAGACACCCCAGAGAGTACAGTGGCAAATTCATGAAAAGAAACAGGACTAGAGGAGCATGCCTCTTAGGAGGAGACGAGAATGGTCCTGATAGAAACAGGGCCTCAAATGGCAGAAAGGTTGGATCAGATCTCAGAGAGACCTGACAACTGAGTCTTTCCTAAATACAGAAGTAGGGATTGAAATACACACATGAGTGTGTGTGTGTGTGCTTGCTTGTGTATACGTGATGCATGCATGCACATTTTGGTTCAGATAATTGATTTATTTTCACCCTTTAAGCATATCTACGAGACTGGGTTCAGCGGGAGTAGCTCACAGTTGTCCTGGAAGGAAGACCAAGACGGGCTTTCCTCCCTCTTTGGTTTGAGGTAGAGACTAGTGACTTGATAAGGGTTTCATGAGGGAGGACCACTGAGAAGGGACACAGTGCAAAGTATAAAGGCATCAGGAACACCTGAAAGTAAATATAATCAGATCCCTGCACCTGCAAATACTATTTACATGGACCCTTCTCTTCTATCACCGACACCACAAAGAACAGTGTTACTGGGCATTTATTTTAATCGGGAAGTTCCTTTGGCTCATTATTGAAAGACACAGCAAGATTCATCAGGCTTTTAATGAATTTTAGTATGAGGTAACCAGCACAACTGGTAATCTATTGATAGAATATGTGATTCCCCCGCCCCCAGAATCCAGTTGTATAGACTAGGTTTTTAAATACTTCAAAGACATTTTACTATGGTTATTATGAGTTGACAATAGGGAGACTTAGTTACAGTAGGAACAGAAGATAGAAATGAAATGTGTGGAATAGACTCAGCAAAGATAAGGCTACTGTTTCCTATGGGTACCAGTGATTAAAAAGAGGTCCTGGAAGAGGGAGCAGAGTAGGTTCAGAGACAAGGGGTGTGCTATGTTCATGATGAGCAATGGGCAGAGCATTATCCGATTCCCTCTGCTGAGTTCATAGACGACATGAACTGGGCAAGCCAGTCTCATGTGTGGGGTAGACCCGCTGGGTGATGCCTGGTGAGCTTAATGATGAAACTAGTGCTCTGAATAACTTGGAAAGATGAGTTCTGCATCATCCCACAGTCATGAATCCTTCTCATTTTCCTCTGCAACAGAACTCTTAAACATCATCCTCTTAGGAAGCAGTGGGACCGGAAAGAGTGCAACTGGAAACACTATCTTGGGGAGACCTGCCTTCCTGTCTCAACTTGGAGCTCAGCCCATCACCATTAGAAGCCAGAGCGGCCGGGCTACAGTGGACGGGCAGGATGTTGTGGTGGTGGACACGCCATCATTCAGCCAGATGCCTGGTATTCAAAAGGATATTTTCAAGTTAAGGGAGGAGGTAAAATACTGCTTATCTCTCTGTGAAGAAGGGATGAAGATTTTTGTTCTAGTACTTCAGCTGGGGCGCTTTACCCAAGAAGATGAGGCCGCAGTGGAGCAACTGGAGGTCATGTTTCCAGAAGGAATTATGAAATATACGATTGTGCTGTTTACACGGAAGGAAGACCTAGGGGATGGAGACCTTAGTGATTACACTAGAAACACAAAGAACAAAGCCTTCAAAAGAATAGTTAAAAAGTGCAAGGAACGAGTTTGTGCTTTTAATAACAAAGAAACTGGTCGAAACCGGGAGGCCCAGGTGAAAGAGCTGTTGACAATAGCCAATAGTCTCAGAAAGCACTATGATGAACATTCATTTTCATGGATGGACTTTGGCCATCCGTTTAAGACAATAGGCCAACAAATTGCTAGTGTGTTTAAACAATGAGCTCAAGTGAACAATTAAAGGGTCTGTCTGGGACATGGGGATGCCATCAGACAGAGGTGGGTGGGATGAAGGATGGCAGGTCTGGTGGGATGGTTCCCCCAAAGAAAGTTCATGACTTTTAAGTCTGAGGGATAAACGTATCTCATGTTGAATGTAGGTGTTTGGATGAAAAAATTGTCAAGTTAGGCCAAGCAGTAGGGAATTAGAGGACACAAAGAATAAGGTAGAGGATATGGGAAATGTTTTGAATATCAAGATATTAAGGATCAAAACCATTCCACCAGCGCAGGTCAGAGTCAGGACTCACACCATGACCAAGGCTCAGGTCATTGTTGAACCCCAACGGAAGACAAGGCCAGCATCTTAGGACATGGAAGAAAGTGGAGGTGAACATTAAAACTTTATTCTGTCTTTGTGCCCAGCTTCACTGGTGTGTGAAATTTATTCCATAGTGTTCTGTGCATGACCTACTGGAAGTTGCTTGAGGTGAAATATGTGAAATGAACAATATGAAACTGTCCCCAAAGTGTATTAAGGGTCAGACATTTTAAATATCAGCTACTTTCATATGTACCTTGAGGATAAGACATAAAATGTATGTGTTTAGTTAGCTTCAAGATTAACCTATTGGTAAGGTGATGAAGCCTGGGAATTGATGTTTTTGATATTCTACTTTATCTTAGCCAAAAAGCCAAGAAGTAATTCTGCAATAATTGCATGCCACATATGTCTGAACATGGTAACTTCTGGAAAATGTATGTGTAAATATATTGAGTTGGATCAGATAATAAAGATGAGGTGGATTATGACTTCACACTTTCCTTCTGATGGCATTTTTTTTTCTGGTTTAGGGAAAGAGCCTAATTTCATAAAGAGGCCACTGTGAGCTTTGGCCAAGGTGAGCTTTTCATATCTCTGGTGCCTGAGGGTTTTTTTTAATTTTTATTTTATTTTATTAGTTCAAATTAGGAACAAGCTTGCTTCAGATGTCAATCCCTTCTCCCTCTCCCTTCCCTCCCCCCCAACATCCCACCTGCCCCTATCCATACCCCCTCCACTCCCCAGGCAGGGTAAGGCCCTCAAAAGGGGCTCCCCAAAATGAGCGACAGTTGCTTGTATGACAGGCCTTTGCTAGCTCTGGGATTGTCTGCCCTAAATGTTTTACTATACCAGGAAAAGAAATGAATGGGAACAGCCTTGGAACCGGGAATAGGAGGATTCAGGTCTGGATGATAGTTGTGCCTCTTCCCCGAGATTCTCTTCTGCTTGAGGGCAGTAACACATCGCTGTTAGCTCCCTCAGGCTGATCAGGTGACAATAAGACTTGGGCATAGTGAGGGATGCACAGAATAAGCAATGTGGCATATTTTTATTGGAGGGTCTAACATAAACTGCAGTAGTTCTTTAGGTCCATTTCTGAGTGGGGCAGCAGTACTGCTGTCAGTTGCTCTGAGAATCACATGGAAAGAGACAAGAGAGTCAGAGGTTTACAAGGGGGTGCCTGTATGGAACCGATGAGGATGAGTAGAACAGAGGCAGGAAAGCTTTGGGCTATGGTGCCATGTTCCCTTGAAGGGAGCAAAGAGGAGCAGGAAAACTGATAAAGCCTGTATCAGCTCAGCATGGAGCTCTGCAGTGCAGTCAGCTCAGTCATGAGTTCTGCATTGGAGACATATTAGTGTCTCTGCTGGGCTCCGTTTTAGACTAGGAACTTCCTGGGAAAAGCATGGCTTCATGTCAAAAGCTGAGGTGGGTCCTGAAAGCATTGCCTTCCGTGCCTGCCTTGGAGCTGAGTAACAGGTTTCTTCTTGGAGAACATTCAAGGCTGCCATTGCTGTTTGGAACATTCCATGCATATTCACTGTCCGTATTTGTCTAGGGACCTTTTCTTTCAGATTCTGCTTTTCCTGGGGAAATGGAAAAGAGAAGATTGCAGGCTGAAGTGCAGACATTGGCAGTGCATTCCATCTGTCTCAGACTACAGTTGGTACTTCCTGTTGGCGTGACAAAACCACCACTCCTGAAGGATTAGAACGAGTCCCAGATGACCATAGTCCTCCTAGGCTGAGGTGGCTGTCATTGCCCACTCTCAGAGGTGGGTGGTCCCGGGATGGAGGGCCACATATATTCCTCTGTGCCAGTTGTACCACAGATAAATGACTTCCTCGCACTGTCCAGGACCAGTTGTCCCCACCAGGATGAGGTTTCTCTTGTTTGTGAACACAAGGAAGCCACAGTGTCCAGGTGGCAGCCATAGCTCACCATTCAGTGGGACTGTATTGTTTCCTCTACCCTTTGCTGTGATCAAACACATGGAAACCATGAAGGAGGGAGGGAGGCGGAGAAGAGAGGGAAAGAACAGTGCACTGCTGTCAGAGCAGGCACTGAGGCAGGGACAGGAGGCAACGAGTCACGTCTGGACCACAATTAAGAAGCAAAGGATGATGGCTAGTGGTGCTCAGACCACTTTCCCCTTTTTATTCAGTCTGAAACTTTGAAATGTTGTGACTTACAGTTAGAGTGGCTCTTCTCACCTCAACCCAATCTCAGGAACTCCCGTTATGCCAATAGTCAAGCATGTGCTCAACAACTGAAGGATTTTGTAAGCATGAGTTTTCTGGCCTGACAGGACCCGTGGCCCTTGAGCCCCAAATGAACACTCAGAGACTTATATTAATTATAATACTGTTGGCTGATGACTAGGGCTTCTTATTGGCTAGTTCTGTGTTAATTATCAACCCATTTCTATCGATCTATGTATTTGCCACAAGACTGTGGCTTACCTGGAAATGCCCAGCACGGTGCCACTCCTCCAGCAGCATCATGACCCTGTCTGGTGGGCTCACTCTGCCTACCTTTCCCAGAATCCTCCTCCTCTCCTGGCCCTGCCTATCTTACTGCGTGGCCAATCAGTGTTTTATTCATCAACCAATAAGAGAAACATATACAGAGTAACATCTCCCCTCATCTCCTCTTTTCTGTCTAAATAAAAAGAAAGGTTTTAACTTTAACATAGTCAAATTATACATAACAAAACAGTTATTAAGCAAGAACTACAGTTAACAATATTTAGTCCATTAACATTTGGCAAAATTTATAGAAAATATCCTATCATCTATCCTATATTTGTGAGTCTACAGCTTTATATGTGTAACTTATCTTTTGTTTTCTTTGTTTGTTTTGTTTTTTGAGACAGGGTTTCTCTGTGGTTTTGGAGGCTGTCCTGGAACTAGCTCTTGTAGACCAGGCTGGTCTCGAACCCGCAGAGATCCACCTGCCTCTGCCTCCCGAGTGCTGGGATTAAAGGTGAGCACCACCAACGCCCGGCGTAACTTATCTTTTATCATAACCAATGTAACCATACCCATTACTACCTGTCTTCAATTCCACCAAAGACCTCAGAATTGACATATAAACTCTAGAATTGACAGAAACATCTTGATACCTGGACAGTCACCTGAAGTTCCTCTGTAATGTTGGGGCATCCATCTTCAGCCTACAGGCCTTGGGTGTTTGGCAGACTTCTCAGTGAAGCAGGAAATTTGAAACTGTCTGCCTGCATGGGCAGTTTGTCAGTCACTTTTCTCTGTGTCCTGCAAAATGTCTGCCAGACTCTTCCATGAAGCAGGAACCCCGAAGGACTGTCTAATCTTTGGAAAATTCGGCAGTCACTTTCCTGTGGGTCCTACATGTCCAGCTTATACAGCATACAGTCAAACAGTCTCCAGGCAAGAGCAGTTTCTTGCCCAAAAGGCTATTTCTGCCATGTTGAAGGCAAACTCCATAACGAGTTTCTTCCATGCCCATCTTCCTCTCTGAAGTAATTTGTGTTGCCAGGAGCAGTTGTGTCTTATAGTCATGAAAAACCCTAAACCATTTTAAAAGCCATACCTGTAAGTCTTTGAAAGGCTTAAAGAATATCTATCCATCTCAAGTATATCTCTGTTTATCTAGAAAACCTAACTAACCTAACTATGAGTTTTGACTAGTATAGGTAACTTTCTATAATCTGTACTTAATTATACATTACATTTTAAAATAAGCTGTATAAACACAATACCTAAATAGGAGGAGAAATATAACAAAATCGACCTTAAATTTGTATCAATAAACCAAAATCCATACCAAGACAAAGTATTCATTTGTCACATTTCCCCCTTTTTCTTTAAAAGGAGATTGGTTGTGACTCTTAACCATTTATAACCAACCCAATTTAAATGAAAACAAACATTTATAAACAATTTTTGTAATTTTGGGTGTAGTTCTCTCCAAACTACTTCCTGCTGTTTGAGGATGCAGTCATGGGGATCATGAGAAAACAGAAACCTGGGCCAAATGCTGGCTGTGGGGCTGCACAGCTGTCTTGGATGTTGGATCACCTGGGCCACTGCTTCAGGGGGTCTTACTTGATCAAACCATATTAGTCTAGAAGGAATCCACAGCCTTTCATCTCTGTGGAAACAAGAACAAAACCTTTTTTCCAAAGTAACCTATCCTTAGATTTAAATTTTGAAGTCAAAGCATTTTTAAAATATATAAATTGGATTAATCTAGAAGCATTTATAATCAAATGTCTTTTAGCAGTTTTTGTTCCTTCCTTAGCAATTGAACAATTCAAAGACAACAGAATAACATACAGTATCCAGACTCTCTGTGTATTTTCCATCTTTATGTGGCTTTTTTAATTACCTTTTTTTTTTTTTTACTTTTATTTATTTTTTTTTGAGACAGGGTTTCTTTGTGTTCTTTTGCCTGTCCTGGAATTCACTCTAAGCTGGCCTTAAAATTGGAGAAATCTGCTTGCCTCTGCCTCCCTCAGCAAATCCTACCAGCATGCACCACCACAACGGGCTGCTCTATTCCTTTTTTGACTACTTATCCTTTTTTTCTTTTTTGTCCCAAGCCTACGTATATTTTAAACACAATGTAAATCCTTTAGAGGTATTTATTCATCTGAATCTGTCTTTACTGTATATCTCTATCTTTTTTGGCCACATGTCTTTTATCTGCTAAACATCGTTGCTAAAATTAAAGCAGCAACTGTTTTAGTGTATGGTTTTCCAACATGGCCGTGTAAGTTTACCACCAGCCCTGGAAGCTGTGCTCACTGCATTGACTCTTAAGCCTTTATTTAGCAAAAGCTAAATCTGCCAGGCAGCATGCTGGTCACTGCCTCCGCCAGCTTCTTGTACAGGCCTCTTAAAAGGGCCTTGAGGCTTTTTGCTGCTGAGGAAACCTCCCTTAAAGGAGCCGTGTGAGTCTCTGCTTGTCTCTAGTAAAACAGAGCCCACCTGAGAAAATGGGCTACCAAGAAGCCGTGCTTGGCTTTGTTCTTTGGTTTCTAAAATCCCTTTCTAGGTTTTTGTCAGGTTCTTCATGGAAATTCATGCCTCATGTTGCTGCCTTGAGAACTCTTCAGAAGTCTCTCGCTTGTGTTTCCAGCCTACCCTAGTTTCGTTATTTTCCTTCTCAGGTCTTTGATGAGGTTGAAGACTAGACAGTCATAGTAATATCCTCTCTGATCTTAGATAGTCAAGATTTAGACTTTCCAGTTTAGGACTGCTATCAGAGTAATCTCGGTCATGCCTTTACCTCAGGGTACACTGGACATGTGTACTGGACACGTAGTATATATCTGCTCAGTGTTGCTCTTGATGATAGTAGGTTTTAATTAGTGAGTGTTTACCTTTCCTTTTCATGGAGTATACTTGACATTTGTTATCATTGTATATAGTTTTTGCATCAGGCTTAAAACCTTCTTTAGACTAAAAGGGGAACTGTAGGTATCTGGTCTGTGGACCTGTAATGGTGGCCGTACCCTTTGGGTGTGGTTTCAGGCAGATGGAAACAGAGAGGAGGTTGAGGCCTGGCTTTTCCTTGGTGCTCTCTTTCTCGTGGGTCAGTGGATCAGGTAGGAAGAGCAGGGACACACTCCAGAGGTTCTTTGTATTTTTCTATGCAGTTGTTCCCAATAAGCACCCATTTGTCATTTATCTTGGGTCAAGTGATATCATTACATCTTTGCCTTCAGAAGGATGTAAAAATCTAGCTGTTATCAGCACAACATATTTCTCTCCTTGGCCACACACAGTTCCTGTTTGTTATTTTTCAACTACATTGTCTTCACAGATGGTGTGGGCAGTTTGTGTTTCCCATAAATGAAGTCTGAGCAAAAGTGTCACACCCCAAACAGTCTCAGGCATCATATTTAGGTTTCGTTTTTCTTAAGTCAACAGTACCCTAAAATTTAGCAACAGGTTATGCTCACAATATCTATGATACTCCCCAGCCTTCACCCCACTTGATATTGTGACCAGGACCCCAGCAAGATCTTGTCCCTTGGACACATTGCTGATGTTGCTTGGAGAGTGAACTGCGTGAGCATCTGTGAAAATCTATTTCTGGTACTCAGAGTTTGAGCCTCATTTACAATTTACCTGACTCATCTAAATCTACTGCACATTCCGCACTGCTGACTAACAAGCCTGTCCCTCCACCCTATCAGTCACTGTGTCCCCAGAATGTCAACCTTCTCATCTCTATTGATCACCATGTCTTCAGAATGTCACCACTCTCATTCCTATTGGCCACTGTATCTTCAGGAAGTCAATACCAAAAGGTCTACCAGATACTGGGGCATCCACCACATACCTTTAATATTTCTTTGGACAGTTTCTGCTCCTATCAGGCCATGAGTTCCCTGTGATGCTCCTAGTCACTTCGCTGGCTACATCTTCTCTTCTGCTTTAGGAATGGTGTCACTATCTGTTAAATTTCAGTGTGACTTGACATTTTCTTTCAGTCACTAGCAACAACAACAACTTTATAGCTCTCCAGTGTCTCTTTCCCCTCTTGTCTTTATATAAGTTATGGTCATCATAACTTTTTGGTCTGGATCATAGCTGTTGTTTCTTAGGACTGAACTCTTGCTTCCCATTACCCACCCTTCACTGAACCCAGATTCTGTCTATAAGGCTTCCATGTAATGTGAAGTGACATCTGTGGGAATGGCAGAGCAAAGTGCTCCAAAAATCATTACTGCAAAAACAAAAAACAAATGAAATTGAAGCAGTCATTAGAAGTCTCCCAACCAAAAAAAGTCCAGGGCCAGATGGCTTCAGTGCAGAATTCTACCAGAAATTCAAAGTACAGCTAATACCAATTCTCCTCAAAGTATTCCACACAATAGAAGCAGAAGCTTTAGATGAGTCAGGTAAATTGTAAATGAGGCTCAAACTCCGTGTACCAGAAATAGATTTTCACAGATGCTCACGCAGTTCACTCTCCAAACTTTTTTTATGAGGCCACAATAACCTTGATACCCAAGCCACACAAAGACACAACTAAGAAAGAGAACTACAGACCAATATCCCTCATGAACATTGATGCAAAAATTCTCAATAAAATATTGGCAAATCGAATCCAAGAATACATCAGAGAAATCATCCATCCCGATCAAGTAGGCTTCATCCCAGGGATGCAAGGATGGTTCAACATACAAAAATCAATCAGTGTAATCTGTATAAACAGACTGAGGAAAAAAAAAATCACATGATCATCTCACTAGATGCCGAGAAAGCCTTTGACAAAATCCAACACCCCTTCATGATAAAGGTCTTGGAGAGATCAGGGATAACAGGAACATACCTCAACATAATAAAAGCAATATACAGCAAGCCAACATCAAATTAAATGGAGAGAAACTCCATTCAATTCCTCTAAAATTGGGGACAAGACAAGGCTGTCCACTCTCTCCATACCTCTTCAATATTGTCCTTTAAGTTCTAGCAACATGGGGGATATTTACACAGACTACGGCGGCAGCAGGACCATAGACCCAGACATGGTCCTTGACAGCAGCCCAGGCCAGGTTGTCACCATAGGCCACCCACCCCTGTCTCGTGCAGGCCACCCAGATTGGCATGGCCTCCGTGGCAGTGGGGCCCTTGGACACCAACATGGGCCCCCAGTGACAACAGAAGGAGCCATAGACATCAACTCATGCTCCCTGTGCTGTTCCAGGGCCCTGGATCAATACCTGGCACTTGGTCATAGTCCAGGCCCAGACATCTCACTGGACTGGGGTGGCCCGCTGGCCATTCATGTCAGCCTGTTTCTCACCACCCTCACCTTCCTGGATCCACCTCTATCCCCAGCCCACAAACCATTCTGCCTCTCCCTCTTTTTCACTCGATAATCTACTCTTCCACCACAATGGTGCCCATCTGCCCAGCACCAGGGCTTTTGATTGGGTCATAGATGGTAATTAGTTGAATACTACCCATCCTAGTCATACAGGATGGCTCAGAGCTGTTATCTTTCCTCTCTCCTGAGCTGGGGCCTAGAGACCCTGGGTATTACTTGGTATAATGACCTCTGGCACCAGGCAGGCTCCTGGGTGATTGTGGCCTCCTCAGACCCAAAAGTCTGGGGGTGGGAAGCGATCTGTGTCCATTGCCAATTCAGGCCTGTGTGGAGCCATTATCTTTGGAGATGATTCTAGACTCTCTTTGTTCTTCTTATAGCCTCCAATTGTTATTTTCCTCACTAGAAACCAAACCCAGGGCTTTGGGTATGGTCAGCAAGCACTCTACCACTGAGCTAATCTTCAGCTCTTTTAGTATTTGTATTTTGAGACAGGGCAACTCACTAAGTTGCCCAGGCTGGCCTTGAACTCAGCCTATCCTTTAAGCTGGCTGAGCCTATGAATTCTCCTGCTTCAGCCTCCCAAGTAGTTGGAATTATAGGCCTGCACCATCAGGCTCTGATTTTGTTGTTGGTATTGTTGTTTGTTTTTTATTTTTCATTTTAATTTAAAAGACATTTTGCTTATTTTTTTATTCATGTGAATGCATTCATGTCTGTATGCAAGAGCCTGCAGAAGTCAGGAGAGGGACCCAGGTGATTATGCAGCATTTGATGTGGGTGCTGGGAACTGAATCCAGGCTCCCATAAGAGCAGCAAGTGCTCCTAACCACTGAACCATTTATAACCCCCATGTTTTGTCTTGTTTCTTAAAAGAGAATCTTTAATTTATTAGTAAAATTGAGAGGAAGACACAGAGATGTCTTCCACGCTGTCACAACCTTCCCTGTCGTTAGTCTGCCCACCAGAGTTGTGCATTTGTTATCACTCAGGCTACACAGCAGTGTTAGACAACGTCTACAGCTGACATTCATCTCACTCTTGGTGTTGTAATTCTACAGGCTAGGACAATACATAATGACATATATCCTCTAATACAACATCACACAGAATATTTTACTGCCCTAAAGGTCCTTGAGCTCACGTATGCCATCTCTCCAATTGCTGGCAACTACTGATAATTCTACTATCTCTGTAATTTCAGGTTTTCCAGAATGTTCATCAGGAAATATTTTTACTACTAAGTTTTGCTTAGTGATACACTCCTAAGTTTCTCAAAGATACAGTCACTGTTCTGTCTTGCTTATTCTTTGGGTTTGGATAACATCCCATTGTTTGAATGTACTCAACTTGCTCATTCACTCACCTACTGAAGGGCATCTTAGTTGCTTTCAAGTCTTGTCAATTATTCATAAAGCTGATACAAACCTGCACATGTGGGGTTTTATAAGAGCACCATTTTTGATTCTTTTGTATAAATGTCAAGTAATGCAATTTCTGAATCATGTGGAAGAATGTATTTAATTTTGTAAGATGCTGGCAGCCTGTCTTCTAAAGTGGCTCACCGCTCTGCATTCCTGTCAGTAACCAATGAAGATTCCCACTGATCCGACATTTGACACCATCAGTGTCCTGAAGTTTGGCTCTTCTGGAAGGTGTATGGATAGTGGCGTCTTGCTATTTCATGCTTCCTTGAGGACATGTGATGGTGTCTTTCCATACAAAACAGTTGCCATCTGAATAATCTTCCTGTGTGAGGTTGTGCCAAGGCCTTTGTCCTGTTTTTATTCAGTTGTTTTCTTACTTAGGAATTATTCATATATGGTACTGGCACAAACCCAGAAACACAAGTCAACATTCTTTTGTGTTCTCTTGAACATAGACCCAAGAAATAAAGCCACGCAGTTACAGCCATCTGATTTTCAACAAAGGTACTAGAGACATGTGCTGGAGAACAGTTAGCAAATGGTGCTGGGGAAATGGTATCACATGCAGAGGACTGAGACAACGTCTGCACCTCTCCCCTTACACACAAATTAATTAAAAATGGATAGAAGCTTTGCATGAGGTCTGAAAGTTTAGCATTAGTAGACAGAACATAAGGAAAATAGTTGAAGAGCTTGGCCTCTTTGTATATTCAGTATCACCCTGGACATGAACCAAAACACGGGTGTAAAGCCTGGTGTGGCGCCTTATTGTGACTGGTTTTCATGTCCACTTGCCTGGAATTAGAGCCACTAGAATCGGGAGCCGCACCTGAAGAACTATCCTGGCTGTCTTGCTGATTGTGAGCTGTGGACAGCAGCTTCTGGTGGCAGCCCCGGAGAAAGGAGGTGGCAAAGGAAGGCCGCTCTGCTTTGCTTCCCTCCTGCTGCAGCTGATTTGTCTTGCTGCTGCTGATTGCTTCGCTGGTATCAGAACAAGCATTTTCAAGTTTTCACTGTGGGCTAAGGACCAGTAGCTCTTCAAGAAGATTCTGGAGTCCTGGCACCAGATTGGGACCACTGAGACACCCTGCCTTGTGCTCTGAATAACCACCAGTTGCTGCACCCTACCCCCCAAGTGAGAGACACTATTGTGAGAGTGCTCCAACAGTTGGCGTACACAGTCTCAAGGACCTGGTAACTATCGGGTTCTCAGCTTTGAAGTCAAGGTCATCCTCAGTACATAGTGAGTTCAAGACTAGCCTGCGCTACCTAAACTGTATCTCAAAAAACAAAAACCAACCCAAAGCATTTTTTTTAAAGGACTTTGAAATTTGTGGCATTATAGCAGACACACAAACAAAGCTGAAACACCCACTTAGAGGACAACATTTCCGTTTTAAAGGCAAACAGTTTCTTCATTGGCTCCGCCCATCGAACTTCCTGACTGATAGACTTGGAGTGCACAGTTTTGCTTCATTGTTGAGCAGAAGCACTGTCTCACACAGGTTCCTGGGAGAGACCTTGACCCCTCATCACTTCCTGAAGAAGAAGGTGAGTTCCGCTGGGGAGAGTCCTGGAGGAAGGGCACTGTGAGAGGCTGGAGGCGGATGGGGCATCTATGGGTTTAGCGGTATCCTGCCTAGGCTCCACAGGGAGAGTAAGGTAGGGGTGCTGGTGGTAGGGCTGGTGGGGGCTGAGGGGTATGAGGACATGAATTAGCGTGCTGCAGTGTGCACACACACATACTCCATAGGGAGCTGTGGTGCAGGACACAGGGTGTAGCCTAATACTCTTCACAGAAAGTTCTGTGTCCCCAAGGCAGTTTCTTCCAAGCTGCGAGACAACTCAGATCATAAGTCATTTTCTTACCTCAGAGAGTCTGATGACTCTCTTAGTTTCTCAGGTCATCCTGGGCAGAGGAAAGTTAGAATTCGGTGTGCTGACTCCTCCCTACTGTACAACAGACAGATGTGCAAATGCAGCTGTGTGACTGTGAGGTGGAGTGGAGGGGGTCTATTGAAACCAGAATAGCTGCCCTGAAGGCACAGCACAGGACAGACCTGCAGACCTGTGGCTTGGGGCCCTGCTTTGCTTGCTGCCCCATTTTCCCGTATTACTGTATTTGTGAAGCATCTGAATCATCACCTTGAAATCTGAAGTGGTGGTAACTCCAGCAGTTCTTTGTTGTTCAGGATTGTTTTAACTGTCCTAGTTTTTGGCTGTTGTTTGTTTTGCTTTTGTTTTTGTTTTGTTTTTTTTGTGTGTCTGTGTGTATGTGTTTCTTTTTTTATTAACATATTTGTGACTTCAATTTGATATTTAAAGTCACGCATTAAACTGTGTACTGCTCAAATCAGGGCATGAGCCATTCCACTTTCTTACTGTTTCTTTACGTTTGAAGATTTAGAATGTTTCTCCCAGTTGTTGGACATTATAGAGCAGAGATTTGGGTGCGCTCACTCTCAGACCTGGCATTGGGCATGGCACCTGTTCCAATATTGGCATGTAGGCTGGTAGCAGGACTAGAAATATTCTTTCTAAGTTATCATGAGCAGTTTAGATGGCATCCAGATTCTCAGGGTTTAAAAGTATGCTGAGGGGCAGGTGGTCCTAAGGAGATGGCTCAGCTTGTAAAGGCACTTCCTGGGCAAGGGGGGCAACAGTTGATCAATGCCCAGAACCCACACAAAGGTGGGAAGAGAGAACCCACTCCACAAAAGTCATCCTCTGACCTCTATAGAAACACTGTGACATGCACTTGTCACTGGGATTTCCCTGCAGAATCACTCGGAGTGGCATTCTTCTGCGGAAGTACTGTTTAATTTCTTCTACTGCAGTGTTTCATCTTTTAGTCTCTATGGGGATGCATAAAGATAACAGAACATGGAAAAATTTTAGAGAGGAAGGGAAAAGAAATGATTGGGGCCGTTCCCATTTCTCTAACAGGCAATTTCTGTGTCTTTCTCTTCCTTAAGATCTGAGCATTCCTGATCTTCAGAGTTGACTTGCCTCAGTATGGCTGCCCGTGAAAACACTGAGGTGAGGATCATTTTGGTAGGGAAAACTGGAAACGGAAAGAGTGCCACAGCAAACACCATCCTTGGGAGACGCCAATTTGATTCTAAGATTTCTGCCCATGCTGTTACCAAGACCTGCCAGAAAGCATCCCGGGAATGGAAGGGGAAAAACCTTGTGGTAGTCGACACTCCCGGGTTCTTTGACACCAAGGAGAGCATGAAAACCACATGTTCAGAAGTCAGTCGCTGTGTCCTCTACTCCTGCCCTGGGCCTCATGCCATCATCCTGGTTATGCAGCTGAGCCGCTTCACGGACGAAGAGCAGCACACCGTTGATTTGATCAAGGGTCTTTTTGGGGAGGCAGCCATGAAGTACATGATCGTCTTGTTTACTCGCAAAGATGACCTTGAGAACCGGAGCCTTGATGACTTTTTAGGCAGAGAGTGCAAGTTAAGTAAAATCTTGTTGGAGTGTGGGGATCGCTGCCTGGCCTTTAATAACAAGGCGGGCAAGGCGGAGCAAGAGGGTCAAGTCCAGCAGCTGGTAGTTCTGATCGAGAACATGGTGGACAGAAACGGGGGGTCCTACTTTTCCGAAAAGATATATGAGGACGTTGATAGAAGGCTGAGACAGTGTCTAAGGAATCTGGAGGAAAATTATGCTCAACAACTCAGTGTTGAAATCAAAAGAATAGAAAATGAATGTGCTGATAAATTAGAGAAAGAAAAGAAGACACTCATTGATTCTGCAAAGAAAGATTATGAAGAGAAAATGAGAAATCTGCAGGAAGAGGCTGAAGAGAGTGTATTTGAATATATTGTCAAAAAGATAAGTGAAATGCTTTCAAAACTTTGGAAGAAGTTGGGATTGTGATGTAAATGTCATTCTTCTTTTATTAATGACATTTGTTGTTTGGCAATTTCATACATGCATAGTATAATGTGTTCTCATTACATTCATGTCTTTTTGTTTTGGTATGTTTTTTGCTTTGTGATCCACTGAGTTTAACTAGGTTCATGTATGTGACAACAGGTTTAGAGCAATTTGTCAGAGAATTTTGGGTCACCAGGAAGAACACAATGGATGAGAATGACTCTTCCTCTCCCAGAATTCATCAGCAGTTACTAGCTCAGCAGGGTGGAGTAGGTTCCCATGAGCACCTCCTCCATCCATGCCTCTAGCTGCTGTGAGCTCGTGATTGCAACGACTGTTTTCTGAACACACACACACACACACACACACACACACACACACACACACACACACACGCACGCAAGCACGCGCACACACACACGCACGCACACACACACACACACGCGCACACACACACACGCACACACACACACACACGCACACGCACACACACACACACACACACACGCACACACACACACACACACACACGCACACACACACGCACACACACACACACACACACACACACACACACGCGCACACACACACACACACACACAATTAAAAATCTAAAAAGGATAAGTCATTAGGAAAGCCATCTAGAGTTCCACTACAGGTGACACAGCACACACAGATGACTGTGTGGAACCCTAAGTGCTGGGATGTACAAGCCGCTTGTGAGATGTTCTAATCTTCAGGAAAAAAAAAAGAAACTTCCCACCATCTCCCTGGGAGAAGATGAAGTGCAGTTCTCTGAAGCAGGGGGGGGGGAGACCACAGGGCCCACTGTTTCCATTAACCCCAACTTTACCCTGTGGTAACCTGTTCTTTACAGCTGGTATTTCTGAATAGCCTTTACGTTTCAGCCTCCATCAGTCCCCACCTCCAGCCTTCCTGGGCTTGCGTGGGAATCAGTGCTCTCTCCAGTGTACTCTCATCTTCCGCCTTCCAGGTCGAGTAACCCATCACTGCTAATGCCTTTACCTTTATACCCTCGATAGCCCTGCGATCCCTTTAGTAGGTGTGTTGGATGGGAGGTGGCTGCCTCTAGTATATAATAGGTGTTAGACCACAGTGTCATGGTGTAATTGACTTTTCATAAGCTAACTTCAAAATCTCTGATGCGTTGTTAAATAGAAATAGAACACAGCAGAACAAACTGCGTCCAATACTTTTACATAGTTACACAGACACACTCATGGACATTCCTGCATTCTCAAGGATATTTTAAATAAATATTGGTTCAAAATAACTAATAGTAAAAATTATTTTGATTTTTTTTTGTTTTTATTAATGAACTTTGTTACTCTGGTTACGCCCTTCACTTTCGCTTTCCCTCCAACTCTTCCTACTCCCTCTTCTCACCTACAAACTTTCCCCCTCAAATTTATGACATTTTGTTTTGCTTTCTGTCTCACAGAATTTAATTAGGACTGTTCATGTGACCATAAATTTGGGGCTGTACATTAGAGGCTGGCGTGTTCAGCAGCGGGAACACCGCTGGAGCCTATGCTCCCCCACCCCCGCCCATTCTAGAATCTGTGACGGAAGTGATGACAGCAATGGTCTTTCCCAGCTGTGAACTTCATGCAGACCACTTTAAAAAGTTTATATGGATGGATGTTTGCCTACATGTATGTGTGTGCCTGGAACAGACAGATGCCCGGGAATTGGAGTTAGAGATGGTGTGAGACACCACGTGGTTGCTGGGAATCCAGCCTGGGTCCTTGGGAAGAGCAGCGGGTGATTTTAACTACTGGTGCATCTCTCCAGGGCAATTTTGGCAATGTTTATAATGAGTTTGCTAAGTGTTTCGTTAGTAGTTTGAGTTTTAAAAACTCTATTACAATGATTCTAAAAGGTAGAAACACTGTACATACACCACACCCACTCTAGAGTGAACTGTGAGTGGCCATAGCCAGGTCCTTCTCCAGGTGGATGGCAGAGGAAAGCTCTGTTTTGGGCTGACACCTCCAGTCCAAAGGGATGCATGCGCAGGGAGACCCAGTACGCTGAGATCTGCCTGACACGGGTCTCCACTTCTCAACATCTCCCCAAAGCCTGTCTTCGTGCCACCTCATGTTCATGGCAGGGTGCATGGCCCCTCCGTCTTCACCTTCCTACCCTGTAAAATGACCACAACTCATGTGATGAGTAAGACAGAAGGTGAAGGGATGGGACAGGAAATGTCTGTGGCTGATGCAGGCAGGAAGTGTTTCAGGGCACAGAGACATTTAACATCAACTGTCTTACTCTCATACCAGGGGGTTCTGGGAAATGGGCTGACATTAGCTGCTGCTGAGTCTACAAATTCTCAAGAATTGTAATGAAAAAATCACCCTCTGGTCTCTTTGCTGTAAAACTTCAAATGAGGTAGATTGAAGGTTTGTGTAAGTATGAGAAGGGAGTCCACAGATTGAAGAAAAATGTTAGTTTCGTATCTGACTTTCTTGCTCCCAGCGTCCCAGTTGCTGAAGGCTACACATTCATGGGACCCTGTAGGGAGACACCCTAGCCCCGCCCAATAGTCCTGGGACAGGTACCAGGTGGACCGGGACTCGCCCATAAGGGCGTGGTGAAGGAAAGCCGGGGTGACATAAGAGAGCTTCTTAAGGGGCTGCAAGTGGGGACCCTGGCCCCTTTTTGTTCTGGCCACATTGGCTGGTTTCTATAACCTAGCTCTGGCCTCTGTTTTACCTTGGTGTCTTCTGGAATAAAGAGACCTTAATCCTACAGGACACTCCAGTGCACAGTGCAGTACATGGAAATGTGAAGGGGGGGTTCAGAAAGTGTGGGGCGAAGAACTGATTTTGTCAGGGCCTGACTCAGCACTACCTGGTTGCTTGGTGATTCTGAGCCAAGCACATTACCAGATTTCATGGGTGAACGAACCTGAGGAAGCAAGACGACTGAATAAATAGACTTTCCTGGAGTTGGCAACTTTAGCTAATCTGACTCACTAGTCCCCTCCCCCCACAACACTCTTGTTCTTTGTGTAAGGGATCCAAAGAGTTAGCTAATCTGACTCACTAGTTCCCTTGTTCTTTGTGTAAGGGATCCAAAACCCAAGCTTTTCCTTCTGACCTCTGCCCATGTAACTTCCCAGAGCTGGTGGTCCCCTGGGATTATAAAACATGCAGATGTCAACTACATGACAACAATAGTGTGGAGATGTGAGGTTCTTCTGCTATGTGCGTGGGAAGGTTGAACAGAATTTGAAAGGAGCCTGTTCTAAGTTCAAGATGTATTCATGGACTCTGAAGCACCCACCAAAAAGGGGTTGTCTTGAATAAATCAACAAGAAGAAATAAAAAGAAATCACACAAGAATCAGCTACAAACTAGACAGAGTAATAGAGAAAGGGAGAGAAAGAACAGATTGGACAAAGAGAAAACTGGTAGCAGAATAAAATTTTTTATTGTTAGAGACATTTATACATTCACATAATGTATTTTGATCAATGCCACCCCATTTCCCTCCCTTCTGGTCCCTTCTCTAACCTTCTCTTTTACCCCCCAACTTCATGGGAACTCTCTCCCCACAGTGAAATGGACTTGGCATCTCCAGCAAGTACTGTTTCACTGTGGACATCCACTGCCTCCATCCCCTTTCTGTAGAGACCCTGGGCTTTGAGGGGGAGAAGGCATGGTATAGATGCCCCATTGAAATCCAACCACATAATGAATTATCTGAAGTATAAAATATCTAAATACCCCAATTAAAAGTAGATTCTACTATATGCTATTGACAAGGAGTCCCTCCTGCCATTTATTAAATGAGTAAACACTCAGGAAAGTCAATATCACTCCAACCAAATCATTGTCATTCATATTTTCAGAATATTCTGCCAAACAAGAGCAGACTGCCCATTATTTATTAAGATGGACCACACTGTAGTCAACAAAAGTCCCAGTGATGAGAAAAGTGACTAATACCATGAAATGCTTTATTTCTCATCGGATTTATCGCATCCCAAGTGCTCAGTAGCTACCAGGGGCCCCTGGGTTCCATATTAGATGGCACAGAACAACAGGACTGTAGAAAGTTCTGCAGTGCAGCTAGCTAGGAAGATGGGTGGGTACCTTGTATACTCCTGTTTCCTCAGTTCCTCCCCCATGCTTCCTCTCTGCTACTCTCTCTTCTGGTTTTAGCATTGTTGTAAAATCAGAGAAGGCCACAGGACCCAGATTTTCAGGTAAGAATAGGGGTAGAGCGTGGGAGTGTTGAATTTGGTGAGGAGGGGGCTGTTCTGTTGGCTGTGTCTGGTAAACTCCCAGGCAGACCTGCTCTTGGAAATTGTGCTTGTTGGTTCCTGTTTCCTGCCTGCTAATTTTAGTCTGTAATCCATATTGAAGGCGAGCCCTACAAATTCATGTATACTTCAGGGTCCATTGCTGCAAGGATATTTTCTTTTTGGAGAATGAGTTCCTTCACTGGTCAAAACAAGTGCAACTTGACTCTTCCAGGAAGAGTGTGAATGAATTAGCTTGGTGGGAGCAGGAGAAGGTAGGGATGAGCGTCCCTGACAGACACAGCTTAGCATAAGCCTTCCTCCAAGCTGGCACACAGGTCAGGGTCCTCACTGGCTGTTATCTTTTTCCTTCAAGCTGCTCCCTAGTGAACCTGCCTTTTGGGGAACCACTTTTTCCTGGTTTCATGGAAGAGCTGAGCTCCCCGCAGGGAGGTCTATGTGGGGATATCCAAGTTATACTCATTGTGACTACAGGAGTGGATGTTTGTTTGTTCTTAGGCTGAGGAAGGATGACTTAGTCAATGAAATCAGCACCTACAGAAGCACAGTGCTAGTTTTATATTTGAATTGGATCTAAAAACACCCTTGCCCCCAAGTCTTGGGAAATGTTCCATTGCTGCCTCCTGGTCTCCTGCTAATCATCAATATCAACTCTGTTGAGAGCCGATGCTATACGAAAGTTTGTGGTTTCCCTTTCTAGTTTATGAGAAGCTGCCTTCTACCCACCCAGCCTTCAGACATAAAGAAATGAGCCTCTTTCAAAAGAAGCCTCTGGCTTTCTGCTTCCCACTTGTAATTGGTCGCTCTCTGTGTGGGGACTCTGTTCTTAAGCAGGGATATTCCAGCCTGTTCTGGACACAGTTGGTTCCAGAGTCTTCAAAAACATTCATGGAAATGGGTAAAGGAAGCATTCAGAATGAAGTGAGCGTTCCTTCGTGTCTCTATATTGGTTATCAGGGAAGGAGCTGCTGCAAGCACGGGGGCTAAAGAACCCAGGTGATCAATGCCCAGCCTTTGTCCAGCGCTGTGCCTGTCCCTGGGAAGTTTCCTGTCATCAAGTCTAAGAGGAGGCAGTAAGTGTTAGAGAGTAACTTCATGTTGCAACTGTTTCCTTGATGAAAAAATGTGGCTGTGCAGTTACAGCAAGCACAAGTGATCTTGAAAACTGGCTTCTCTGGTTGGCGCTGCTGCAGGAAGGGTTAGACAGGGCCTCTCAGGAAGCACTGTGCTGCAGCAGTGCACCCAGGAAGAGGGAGTTCCAAAAAAGCCTGGGAGATGAAAGGACCCTGGGAACACAGGGGAGGTCAGTGTCTTCAGAGAGGGACAATTGTGCAGGGACTACTGGCCCATCCCAATATTCAAACCATCTTCTACAGAGAAACAAAAGCCACCAGGGAATTCAAGCAAGAAAAGTAAAATTAAACTTTATTTTTTTCTTAAAATATTTTATGTGTATAAGTGTTTTGTTTTCATGTATATGTACATGCATACATATATGTACCATGTGCATGTCTGGTTCTCCAGGAGGCTAAAAGGAAGCATCAGATCCTCTGAAAATGGAGTTAGAGATTGTGAGCTGCCATGTGGTTGCTGAAAAATGAACACTGGTCCTTTGCAAAAGCAGCAAGTGCGCTTAGCATCTCAAATACCTTTTTCTTCCTCAGCTCCTAGAACAGAGTCCGTAAAGCCACTAATACTGATAAAATAAGAAGTAAAGCAAAGTTAACATGGTCTCTATTTTTTTTTAAACTTGGTTTTTTGAGACAGGGTTTCTCTGCGTATCTCTGGCTGTCCTGGAGCTTGTTTTGTCGACCAGGTTGGCCTTGAACTCATAGAGATCTGCCTACCTCTGCCTCTTGAGTCCTGGGGCTAAAGGTGTCTGACTACTCCCTGACAGAAATTAGATCTGAACAGTAGACAATAAAGTAAGCTATACTGTCTCATTTTCATTAAAAAATTAATCTGTATACAGTCATAGAAAAAGTCAAGAGACCCAGTTACTCCAAAGCCTTGACATGATTATTTATGAGGTATTAGAATTTGGAGTGGTTTTAGTTCTTCTGCTTATTTCCTGTTCATATGATTTGAAGGATGTTAATACTTCCCTCAAAACAGGGCAACATTGTTATGAGGTGAGATTGGGGCCTAGACAAGGTATCTCTTAGACGCTGATTGACTGTGTGCCTATCAAAGTGGTAGACACTGTTCCTTCTGTGGTAAATGCATGCCATGAAGACTCAGTTCCCAGGCTTCCAGAATGCACCAACAGTCTTCTTGCTAGGGCCTCTGACCACCTTCCTAGTTCCAGCTAAGAATTGGCAGGTATCCAGCAGCAGCAGAAACCCCAAACAGACAATGGCTGGGCTGTAGGTCCTTAGCGACACTTTCAGAACCGCCACAGTGAAGATGGCCCCACCATCATGAGCATGACCAAGAGGGGTTACTGATCTCTTTTAGCACAGATGAACCCATGACCAGCAGCAACCCAGCTAGCAGTTCCAGCCAGCCCATAGCTGTTTGGTAGTTTATAGGATCTGGCTGGTAGCCAAACAACTTCAATGGAAACACCTCAGCAAACTGCTCAAACAAGGCTTTATCTGTTGTGAGATGGGGTCCCAAGGTCTGAAAGAGCTTGGCAGCCCAAGAGCTTGACAGCCTAGGTGAGCGACTCCAGAGCCGGAGACACAGCACAGTGCCATAGTTGTGCTGGACTCTTTTTCCTCCCTGTCCGGAAGACAACAGTCATCCTCTGCAATTTTATTTTTAAAGTGAAATTTGGTGGCAGAGTAAGAAAGGGATCCAAGGTGGGATAATTTGGAACCAGCTTGTTACTCTGACAACAAATGGCTGTGGATTTGATCTGCTTGAAGGTAGAGAAAAAGAGGCAAGTGAGATTTCTGAAAGCAGAGTCATTAAGATTTCGTGATGGACTGATGCCAGGCAGGAAGCAAGGCTGTAGTGGAGCCCATAGCCTGGCAAGAGCCCCTGGCTGTATGGTGATGCCATCCACCAAGACCAGGAGCCATGCCCGGAGGTGGGGGGTGGTAGTCAAGGGTTCTATCCTGGCCAGCCTTTGTTAGAGATGGCCATGAAAAAGTCAAAGCCACAATGAGAAGCTGAGCCACAAGTTGGGACTGCTAAAGGAACACTTTGTAAAAGGTGAATGAATGGCACTCACTCTCAAAAGAGGACCTGATCCAGAACAAGCACAAGTGTGTGTAAGAAAAACAGTACCCTGAAAATAGAGTGTTGGGTGAGTGTTTGGGTGTGGAGCAGGAGAAATGAAAGTATGGAGTTTATGGCTGAGAGTTAGTGTTGGCTACAGGAGGTGGAGTTCCAAGTGTTCTTATAAAATGCTATGTTTCTTTATCTGCAGGGACTCAAGCTACAATGGCAGCCCAGTACCATGGTGTCGGATCCACAACCAGAAAGTCAAGGACCAGCTGTGGTGAGAGGAGCTGGAGGGCTCAGCGGTGGGGAGCTTGGGGGTTGGGAGGTGTGGGTAGCTGAGCTGCAGGAGAAGTGGGAAGGCAGGCAGGGAGGGGTGCGGTACCTCCTGTCTTGACTGTTGTTTCTACTTGAGTAGGAGAAAATAATTTCTGGTTGCTATCATCATATTTTTCTTCATTTCTCTGCTCTCCCACCTCTCTTGACTCTCTTCGTGATCTCTTTGTAGGGCATGTCCATCAGGCCAAGCAGGAGAAACCAAGTGTCTTCTCACTGGTCCAGACCTTGGCCTAGCCCTCCCTTCCCTTCCTTTCCTTTCCCCTCCTTTGTTGTTTTGACTCAGGCTTCCACACTGTGGCCCAGGCCGGCTTGGAGCTTGTGATGGCCATCTTGCTTCTGCCTCCTCAGTGCTGGGTAACAGGTGTGAGTGAACCACCATGCCTGACTTCAGCACAGCCTCTTACTGCTTCCTTCCTACAATGTGAACATAGCAGAAAGGCTGCCAGTGGCCTCTTTGATTGCGGTTTCTCTGGTCATGTCTCTGTCCTTTCTTGTGGAGAGTTTTCTTGTCCCGCCAAGTGCTGCTGCCTCTTCCAGCCCCAAATGAACATACAAAGACATCTATTAATCATAAAACCATTGGCTGATGACTAGGGCTTTTTTTATTGGCTAGCTCTGTCTTCATTATTAAACCATTTCTATTAATTCAAGTATTTCCATGTGGTCTTATCTTACTGGAAAAAGGTCCGGACCTGTTATTCTTTTGGTGGCCTTCATGGCCACTCTGTGTGGCGGGGGTCACTCTGCCAACCTTTTCCAGAACTTCCCTCGTCTGAGTCCTACATGTCTTCCTGCTTCTTAGCCAGACAGTGTTTATTCATCAACCAATAACAGAAACATATATATAGAAAGACTTCCCCCATCAGAGGATTGGGAGAAAACATTGTGGAGGTAATTGATCCTTCATCTGGGTCTCTGCTCCCAGTGTCCTTGTTCTAATGAATCAGGGTGTCACTGAGCACTCCAATTCCTCTGCCCGCCATGTTGGTTGAGATTCTGCTGGTTTATCAAACTACCTTACATTGTAGTATCTTAAAACAGAACCCATTTCTTTGGCTCCAGATGCTGTTAGTCAGACATTCCTAGGGTCGGAATCATATCTGTTAAAGTTGGGTACTCACTCAGGAACCTATGACAAGCTAGTGGTTCCCTGTCAGAGACTTGATAGGCTCACAGATGTGTCACTCATGTACCTTGGCAAGCTGGTGGTTCCCCGTCAGGGTCTTAACAGACTGGCAGACTTTAGGGCTTCTTAAACTTTTTCCTCCACTGCTGCTTTTTTCTCAAGAAATGTTTATGTGACCCTCAGTACATAGGTATATAAAATAGGCTACAGGTCAAACATAAGAAATTTGAAATTAATTTTTGGTATATATACACATATAATCTACCCTTTCTTAAAGATTAAAACATATTTGCCCTTATGTTCATATTGTGAGGAACTTCAGTTAGATAGGATAAATACATTCTGGAGACCTGTTATATAACATAGTGAACATACATAATTCCATTATTTACAGTTGATAAAAAAAGTAGATTTTAAGTGTTTTCACCACAAAATATAGTTATATGAGCAATGGAAATGTTAAATATTGTTAGTATCTCTTTAAGACACTGCATTGTACACTATAACTATGTACAAATTGTGTTTAACAGCTAGCCCTTGACAACACTGAAGAAGCATATGATACGTTCAAAGAAAGAAAATAAGAAAATTAAAGTTAATGAATGCATTGTTGTTTTTCTTCAACTTAAAAAAAGCATAATTGCACACTAGTGAGGTGGATATGCTTTCTTTGGATACATAAGTCTTGACTGAATATTTGATACTGCAAGATAGAGCATCTGAAGCACTTTTCAGGGTTGACTGGTATTTTAATTTTACCATAATCAATTGTAAGAATGCATCCAGTAAGTGCATAATACAAAGCAGCAATAGTCTCAAATCTGAGTCAAGATATTTTGGGAAGTATTTATTGGTGTTGCATGATATGAGCAAGGCCAAGTATTGGTGTTGCATAGTATGAGCAAGGCAAAGTATTCACATTGTTTGGTCAGAACCAAGGTTGCTGGTTCATCATAAAACACAGGAAAGGCTGTCACAGACATTACAGATTCATTATACTTTTGATTTGAAATATTTTTTAGTCATTGTGCACTCAGAATCCTTTACTGTTGTTAACTTTTTCTCCTCCTCCTCATGTTCAGTTTTATGGCCCCACATGGGGTTATAAGCAGTGGTTTAAGAAGCTTTGGTGTAGTCAACTAGCTGTTGGGCAGGCCACGGTTGTGGGGATCTCACCCCAGGTGTCTTCGTATGGCAACTGCAGAGTAGCCAGAGGAGCAGGCAAGCCACAGAGCTTAAAGGCTCTTGGAAGACTTGCTTGCTAGTCCTCCAGAGCATGTCATAGTGTCCTCCAGATCCAGACCCACAGGCTACATTTTACTGGGAAGGTCTGAAGATCTGCTTCCTAAAGAGGAAGGGATTCAGGGACGCGATCACACGAATCCACACTGGCTGATTACGGAACAGGAGCTGAGCCCAGTGCCTTTCCCATTCTTCCTTCCTATGGCTAAGAAACCAAAGCCCACAAGAAGGAACCTTTCAAATGGGACACTCCACTGTACATCTGAGTAAATACTGATGGGAACGGCCCTCACGTCTTTTCTTAGATCATCTCAGACAGTGTTCTCAGTCACATCTTTTCTTTCATCCTGGGATTCTAGTTCCCAAGCATGGGGAACTACCTTAAAGCTTGGATGTCCCCCTACTTGGCCCTCAGTTGGAAGAAGAAAGAATCATTTTAAAATATAAATCAGAAAAAATATATCCTTCCCTGTAGATGTTCCAAACTCATACTTTGTGTTCTGCCCTGGATTCAATTAGTGGGGTAGCTGTTGGAAACAGCTCACAGTTCTCTTCTGAAACTCTTATTTCTTCCTCTGCGGGCTTGGAAGCCACAAAGGGTCAGAATGAGGAGCTCAAAAGAGTATTGAAAAGAGGCAGTGAAGAAAAGAGATCAGGGAGGTGCCTGTTGTACTTCCTTGATGTCAAGTCCTTCGAGATGGTCTTTTAGACCCAGAGGCTGATTGTAGATGCTGGGAGGGCAGAGGTGACAAGTGGAAAGCCCATAACCAGCAAGAGAGCAGGCACCGGATGGTGGGCTCTATGTACTTGCCTGTTGGGGGCTGAGTCTAACACTTGGTTTTGTTTCCCTGATGTCCTAGAGCTTGGAAACCAAGGCCAGGGGAGTTCCCAACTGAGAATTGTCTTACTGGGAAAAACTGGAGCAGGAAAGAGTGCCACAGGGAACAGCATCCTTGGAGAGAAAGTCTTTCAGTCTGGCATTTGTGCCAAATCTATTACCAAGGTCTGTGAGAAAAAGGTGAGCACCTGGGGTGGAAGAGAGATCGTTGTTGTGGACACGCCTGGTGTTTTTGACACTGAGGTATCAGATGTTGACACAAGAAAAGAGATCGCTCGCTGTGTTGCCCTGACCTCCCCAGGGCCTCATGCCCTGCTTCTGGTCGTCCCATTGGGGCGCTACAGTGTGGAAGATCATAAGGCTACACAGAAGATTCTGAGCATGTTTGGAAGGAAGGCTAGAAGATTCATGATTCTCTTGCTCACCAGGAAGGATGACTTGGAAGATGCTGATATCCATGAATACTTAGAGAATGCTCCAGGCATTCAAGAGCTGGTTGGTAAGTTTGAGAATCGCTACTGTTTGTTCAACAACAAAGCATTAGGAGCGGAACAGGAGGACCAAAGGACACAGCTGTTGGACTTGGTCCAGAGCACGGTGATGGAAAACGGTGGAAGATGCTTTTCCAACCAGATGTACAGAAGTGCTGAGGAAGAGATTCAGAAACAAACCCGGGAGAAGCAAGAACGTTACAGAGAGGAGTTGGAGAGAGAGAGAGCACGCATAAGAGAGGAGTATGAAGAGCAGATTAGAGACCTGAGAGACCAGCTGGAGAGGGAGAGGAGAAAGGCACAGATGGAGAGGGAATTCACCAGAACAGAGGCTTTGTATGCAGAGAGACAGCGAGACGCTAGGAGGGAAGTGGAGAGCCAAAACACGATCCTCGAACTAATCCTGAGAGTGTGGGAGGTTGCTCGCTTTATCATCAATCAGTTCATGCAAGACGACTAGACCTAGTCTGGAAGACTAGAGCGCGGCTCTGCTTTCTGCATCTTTTTCCTGACAACATTGCTCTACGGGACTTACTCCTTAATGTGCAAATGCTCTAGTTTCTGTCTCCCAGAACTAAAGAATGAAGTAAAGGTCACCTTTGGCAGTTGGTAGATGTTCAATTGATTTGTCAAAAACCTGACCGACCCTGCATATGTGGAACTCCAAAGAAGAATGTATTAAGGCTTGCCACTTTTGTGTTCTTCCTCAGAGAAGCCCCCAGGAGCCTCTAGAAGATGACTGTAAGATGTACCCACTTGTCCTCCTCTGGATTCTCGACAGGAATCTTCACCTGCAGCTTCTACACATTGCTGCACATTTTTTTGGACAACAGTCTTCTGTGTTTTATTAGGAAGTTCAATTCTTTGCATGAGGCCATCTTTGGACAGAAATAGATGGCTGTACAGTTCTCAATGAATGTTTGTTTGTTTAATTACATGTTCATGAATGGCCTCAAATTGTTCCCCGTCTGCCCTATGAAGCAAAGAAGATCTCATAAGCCAACTAATCCAGGATGAGCACAAATTAGCAGATTTAATAGACAGTACTATAGTGTTTGGCATGTTTAGGTGTACCTCTGGAAGCTCTCTGTCAAGCTTTTTACCAGTTTGATAAAGTCAGTTCTCTTCTTGAGAAATGATCTGACTGCTCCAAACCCACCCTGTCCCCCAATACATCCAGCTTGTACCGCTCCTGCCCCACCCAACTGATTTGCTTATTATTGTTATAATAAACTTTTCCATTGCCTCATACTTGTTCAGAATCAGAATCTGTTTTCTTGGAGGATGACACTGCTGTAATAGCACAGAGATGATTTTTTTTTTCGACACTGGGTTTCTCTGTGGCTTTGGAGGCTGTCCTGGAACTAGCTCTTGTAGACCAGGCTGGTCTCGAACTCACAGAGATCCACCTGGCTCTGCCTCCCGGGTGCTGGGATTAAAGACATGCACCACCACCGCCCGGCTGTGAATTTTGTTTTATTGGTAAAAGTTTAAGGTGTTTTTGAAACCAGACTTACTTTATCCCCATGGCACTTCCTTGTCTCCTGCTTTGTTTGCTTATGCATGTGGGTGCAAGTGCATATATGTGTATGTGTGTATGTGTACGTGTGTGTATGTATGCATGCACACATGTGTCTATGTGTTTGTGCAGGTGCTGTGCATATATGATCTCTGGTCTCATCCTCAGTGATGCCATTCACCTCCCTTGAGCTAGTGCTTCTCATTGGCCTGAAGACCACCAGTTAGGCTGGCCCACTGTCCCTGAGAATGCTGTTTCCTCTGCCTCCCCAGCCCTGAGAGTACAAGTACATGACGCCATGTGGAGCTTTTCACACAAGTTCTGGGAGTGAAACTCGGCTTCTCAAGCTGGCAAGACAAGCACTGTCCTGGCTGAGTTACTCCCCTAATTCCATCCTCTTCTTTTCTCTGAAATCTTTGAGCCACATTCTCAATTCTTCACGGGTCAAACACCACAACCCTTTTGTTATGGTAGAAATTGTGTATTAGGTTTCTGAGACCTGTGAGCTTTTCCTGGTCTGTAAGTTCCCTCTAAAGTAGAGGTAGCAAGAATTATTTCCTTATTCCTTTTTCCTCTGTCTCTTCAGAGTTATCCTCAACTATTGGTTCCTGGGAATCCCCAGTGGTTCCTCCCAGCATTTCCCCATGGTCACCTGTGACAGCTCACTTTGCTCTTTCATGTCTCGAAAATGGCTTCTGTAAGCTTCTTCCAGCAGCAGGTGACCATTACAGAAAGTCACTAGTCAAAATTCAGAGAACAACTCACTGTGGTATGCCCAGGCCTAATTGATACACTCACAACACAACTCCTGCATCCAAGGTTCAGGGTACATGGCGTAAGAGGGGTGGGAAGAGTGTGGAAGACCAGGCAGTTTGCTGTGATAACATAACCAAAAGCAACTTGGGGAGGAGAGGGTTTATTTCATATTAAAGCTTACAATCCATCATGACGGGAGGCCAGGACAGGAGCTCAGGGCTGGAAACTGGAGGCAGGAACTGAGGCAGAGGCCATGGAGGAGTGCTGCTTACTTTCTTGCTATCCATGGCTTGCTTAGCTTAACTTTTTAAATACACCCCAGGACCACTTATCCAAGGATGGATGTAGCAGGCTTTCTTTTGGGCCACCAACGAGCTCCCAAATCATGATGTGGAGACTTCTTAGTTAAAAATCTTCAGCTTTATTTTATGCTTGTCCCACTGGTTTTTATAACTTAATCTAACCTGTTTCTCTTCATCTACATTTTGTGTCTGGGATTTTTGCCTTTCTTTCATTCTATATGTCCTATTCTGTGTCTGTCTCTCTGGCCCCAGTCACACCCCTCTCTCTCTCCCTCGTTCCCTCCTCTCCTCTCTCAAGCCTAGATTCACCCTCCTATTTATTCTCTCTACCTGCTAGCCCCACCTATCCCTCACAACCTAGCTTCTTATTAGACCAATCAGGTGCCTTAGGCAGGCAGGGTAAGACAAATGCAACCCATCTTTACATAATTTTAAAAATGCAGCATAAATAAATGTAACACATTTTTAATTAAAACAATATTCCACACCATAAACATATGTAACACATCTTTACACAGTTAAAGTAATATTCCACAACAGACGGCACCTCCCACAGTTGGCTGAACCCTCCTTTATCAATCATTAATCAAGAATATGCCCCATAGACTGAGCTACAGGCCAGTCTGATGGAGAATTTTTTTCCAATGAGGTTCCCTCTTCTCAGATGACTCCAATTTGTGTCAAATTGACAAAAACCCTAACCAGCACACTCCCTAATTTATTTACCATGCCTGAGTGCATTGGTTAATATCACCATCATCATGAATGGTGACTATTAGTGGTGATGTAAGTCATATCTCCTTGCTTTGGGGGATGCCTCCAGAGCTCCCAAGTCACTAAGAGTCTGACTATAGTAATACAAACTAGTCTGATATTTACCCTATTAACATAGAACAGACCTTCAGTTTTAGAATGCTCATTTTCTTTTAACCAAAAGAGTGCAAAGATACCTAATTTGTCTCTACACATTTATTTTTTATTTTTCCATATATTGATTTTGCAAAATAATGTGTTTTCTCATGACAGTTTCATAGACAAATGCATGCCTTGATCGTATTGACACCCACACAGCATCTTCTCTTCTCTTTGCCCACCTTCTGCTCCCCTTCCTTTCCTCAAAGACACCTCTTTCTGTTCATTTCTCTTAAAACATTTTAGTTCCAATATATGAGAGAAAACTGCAACATTTGCTTTTCTAAGTCTGCTTTATTCCCCTTAATGTGATGACCGACAAATCCATCCATATTTCCGCAAGCAACACAATTTATGTCTTCTTTCATATAATTCAGTCAAGTCTGTTTCATTGCATATTGTGCTGGTTTGGATGAGACTGTCCCCATAGACTCGGGCATTAGAACACTTGGTTCCCAGTTGGTAGTGCTGTGTGGCGAGATTATGGGAGGTACACTCTTACTGGTGGAAGGACTTTGCTGGGGACAGGATTTGAGGGTTGTGGAACAATCTTTGTGTACACTGTGAAAATGTGTCTTTACCAAAGTGTCTTCTGATTGGTTTAATAAAGAGCTGAGTGGTCAGCTAGGCAGGAGAGGTTAGGTGGGACTTCTGGGAGAGAGAAAATAAGCAGAGATGAATCCAGGCATAGGAGAGATGCCAGAGGCCACGGAGAGGAAACGGGAGGTGCAAGGTGGAAGAGAGGTCAAAAGCCGCGAGGCAAAACTTAGATGAATATAAATGGGTTGATTTAAGTTATAAGAGCTAGTGGGACAAGCCTAAGCTATAGGCTGAGCTTTCATAATTAGTAATAAGTCTCTATGTTACTTTTTATGAGCTGGGAGCCCAAAGAAAAATCTGACTACATTTGAGAGTTCATAGCCTTACTCACCGTTCACTTTCTCTGCTTCATGCTTGTGGCTGAAGATTGATCTCCCTGCTTCCTGCTCTGCTCAGCGGCTGCCACACTCACTTCCCTCACCATTTTGGACATTTCATCTAGAACATAGTCTGAAATAAACTCTTTCTTCCACAAGTTGCTTTTGGCCATTTATTTTATTATAGCAACAAAGTAAACAATGTACTTATTTTCTTTAAATAAATACTCATTGTAGGGCCCACAAAAGGATTCCAGCAATGCCTCTGACCCCTGGGTGTGTGTCTGGGGTAGGCAGAACTCATCCAAACACCTTCTAGCCCCAGCCTGCCATAGGACTCCAGCAGCCTCTGCACTCACGGGGCAGCTGGGCTCTCTAATGATCTCTTTGTGATGAGGAATTGTGGCCCAGCCCAGCATCAAGGCCAGCTGAGCAGGACAAGGAACCCCACGTGCAGGCCTGGGGCTGTCCGCCAGGCTCCAAGGAGAAAACACAGGTACGCCCAGCACTTTGCAGCACGAGCCAGAGGGGCTCCTTAGAATGAGAAGAGATACAGTGTGGTGTGGGACATGGAGAAAGACACAGAATGGTTCATGTCTTGTGGACAGAGGCATGTCTAAAGAGGGGGAGAAGAAGGGAGTGGCTGACATGGTGGCTTGATTGCCACCCAGGGCCATGATGATGTCTGGGTCTGGGCAGCTGCTGGGACCCACATCTAGGTTTCTGGCTTGACACAGCGTGGTCTCTGTTGATGTCTCTGGCCCCTTATACTACCAGAAGCTGAGAGTGTACAGGGCTGTACGTGTTAACCCCAACAGTATCAGCTGCAACACTAAGGAGAAACGGTCCCACCACTCACTGGCCCAAGCACTCAGGAGAGAGGGTCCTACACCTCACCTGGGCAGCACAACAGAGCTGACCCTGTGCTCAGGGCCATGGCCCTGAGGGTGTGGGAATGGAAGAGCAGGTCACACTCCTCTGGTATCCCATGTGGTGAAACGGGTGAGGAAAAGTTCCCCTTCTCCCGTCACCCCTCACCATGTGGGTGGGGACCTGACCCAACCTCTCACCAGCTGCAGCTCTCAGGAGAGCAGGGCATGCACATGGCCTGGGCAGCACAGGAGAACTGACCCTGGAGACAGCATGGGACAGCAGCCCTAAGAGGAACACAGTTGGCATCACCCCGTTGTCTGTGGTGAGGTGGTGGGATGAGGTAAAGATGCCCTCCCCACTTGCCCTTGTTGCCGCTAGCTGTTGAGTGAGCTGGCCTTGTTACTAGACAGAAAACTCCTGAAAGCAAGTACTTCGTCCAGACAGCACAGCAGAGCTGATCTTGTTACAAGAAACACACGGGTAACCGACCCTGATAACATGAGCTGAGAGACCTAGCCCTGCCCCTCATCTGCCATATGACGGCATGGGCAGGGGAGAGATGCCTTTTCCTCCCTCCACACATCAATGCCTAAGGCAGGTGGGAGAGCTGTCTCCGCACCCCACCAGTGGCAACACTTGGGAGGGCAGGCTGGAAGGATGCTGTCCCCTTCCCCCCATTAACCCCTGAGGCAGGTGGAGGAGCTGGTCCTGAGGTCATAAGACCAAGAGAGATGTCCCTGCCCTCACCAGCTGCAGTACTCGGGAGAGTGGCCACTGTACCTCGCCTGGGCAGCACAGCAGAGCTGGCCTTGATGGTGTGAGTGGGGAATGAGGGCATGAAAGCAAGAGAACTGGCCCCACCCCTGCTCATTGCAGCAGGGGAGAAGTAGCTGGGGCAATGCTGGAGAGCTCACCCTGGTGGTGAGGACAGGGAGGAACTGTCAGGCTGACCAACCTTGCAGCTGCCCAGGTCCAGAACTGGGGTTATGAGTTGGCCTACCCTAACATCCACCACATCTGTGATCGGCTGGGGCATGTGAAGGGGCCCAGCCCTCAGACTCAAAGCTGTAGGATCTCCACAACACCAGGGAGAGTTTCAACCGGGTCTCAGCATTGATGGCATAGTAGAAAGCAGAGGCTTCGAGCCTGGCCAATGACTCTTTGAAACAAACACTTGCAAGTAAAGACATGTGGACAAAGGGGCTTACAGCATGACTTACTGTGCCACATGGCAACTTCCATGACGGTGAGATTTTAAATTTTTCCTTTCTTTTGCTTTAATTTTGGGAGGGTTACAAGAGCAGAGGACAGATGCAAAGGGACAGGAAACTGAGATCAAGATGCATGTTCTAAAAGACACATTGAGTAAATAAAAAAGAAAAATATTCATTTTATTACTGTATGCTAACTATTAAAATAGTTATTGTGATATTTTTTCATATAATCCCAGCACTCAGGTGACAGAGTTAGGCAGATCTCTGTGAGTTCAAGGCCACCCTGGTCTATAGAATGAGTTCCAGGATAGTTATGGCTGTTACATGAGAAACCTTGTCTCGTAAAACAAGCAAGCAAAAAGATTATTTGGTGTGTTTATGTTTGCACACACGCATGCATGTGTGTGTGTGTGTGTGTGTGTGTGTGTGTGTGTGTGTGTGTGTGTGTGTGTGTGTGTGCTGTATGTAGGTGCCTGAAGAAGACAGGAAGTGTTGGCTCCCCTGGAGCTGGAGTTACAGGGAGTTGTAATCTGCCTGACAAGAATGCTGGGAACTGAACTTGGGTCCTCTTTAGTAGTAGCAAGCATTGTTTTTTTTTAGTTTAAATATTATTTTATTATATGTCCATGGTAAGCAGCAAGCACTCCTAACCACTGAGCCATCTTCTAGACCAAGTCATCTCCCCACTTTCTTCATTTACCTCCCTTTCCTCCTGCTTGTCTCTTCTTTTCCCAAATAATTCCTCTTTTCTTTAATGTCCTTTGAAACATCTAGATTCTACTAAAATTGCTGAAAGACACATGAGAAAGTGTTCAACATCCTTAGCCATCAGGGAAATGCAACTCAAAACTCTGAGACACCATCTTACTCCTGTCAGAATGGCTAAAATAAAAAACACCAATGACAGTTTATGCTGGAGAGGATGAAAGAAAGATGAACACTCCTCCACTGCTGGTGGGAGTGCCAACTGGTACAGCCACTTTGGAAATCAGTATGGCGACGTCTCAAGAAAATGGGAATGAGTCTACCACAAGATCCAGCAACTCCACTCCTAGGCATATACCCAAAAGAAGCACATTCATACAACAAGGACATCTGTTCAACCATGTTCATTGCAGCACTATTTGTTATAGCCAGAAACTGGAAGCATCCTAGATGCCCCTCAACTGAAGAATGGATAGAGAAAATGTGGTAAATTTACACAACGGAGTACTACTCAGCAGAAAAAAACAATGGAATCTTGAAATTTGCAGAAAAATGGATAGAACTCGAAGAAACCATTCTGAGCCAGGTAACCCAATCACAAAAAGACAAGCATGATATATACTCACTCATATGTGGATTTTAAACATAGAGTAAGGGATTACCAGCCTACAATCCACACTGCCAGAGAAACTAGTACACAAGGAGGACCCTAACAGAGACAAACTTTGTCCCCTGGAGAAGGGGAAAGGGTCAATTTCTCCTGAGCAAATTGAGAGCATGGGAAGAGTTGGGAGGGAGCTATGAGAATGAGAAGGGAAGAAGAGGAAGGATGCAGAGGTCATGAGGGAGCAGAAAGGTTGAGTCAGGTGTAGATTAGAAGAAAGGATATGTGATAGGTAGGGTTTTAGGTGGGGGGTGGTAGGGGAGGACGGGAGGGAGAAGGGAATTGGGGTGTCATGTAAATCAATCTTGTTTGTAACTCAAATGAAACAAAAAATTAAAAAAATCTAGATTCTACATATGAGAGGAAAAGAGTGACATTTGTGTTTCTAAGTCTGGCTTATTTTATTTAACATAATAATCTCTAACTCACCCATTGTATTGCAAATAGAATAGATTATTTCTTCAATAGACATGTGTGCATATCTCATATTTCCTTCATCCATTCATCCTTTTACGGGCTCCCAGACTGAGCAGTGCTATAATAATTGAGGTCACGATTTATCTGTGCTTTATGCTTGCTTTGATTCCTTTGGACGCATACTCAGGACCACATAGTTCTACTTTAAAATATTTTCCCCCACAAGTATTTTGTATGTGTGTGAGCTAGTCCATATGTATGTATGTAAGCGTGCATGTGGATGCCAGCAGAGTCCTCTCCAATCAATCTACTTATTTTTTATGTTTTTATTACACTTATTTATGCGTGTACGTGCATGCAGAGCATGTATATGAGGAGGTCAGAGGACGACTTGTGTGGTTTGTTCTCTTCTTCCACCATGTGGGTCCCCGGGACCAACCTCAACTCCTCAGGCATGGTAGCGATGCCTTTACCCACAGAGCCTACTCACAGACCCTCTCTGCTTTGTTTTGTTTGTTTGCTTGAGACAGAGTCTCTCATTGCAATTTGGATCTTGCAGGCTTCCGTACACTGACTGAGAGGAAGCCTCAGATCCTTCTGTTACCTGAATGCTTGGCAATGTAGAATTAAACCCTGTGTAGCAATCACACTCAGAAGTCTACATGTCCAAATGCTTGCTGAGGAAATGGTACACATCAGTGCTTCAGTTATGGGCAGCTTGAGGAAAAATTTTTGTTTGTTTTTTTGAGACAGGGTTTCTCTGTGTAGCCTTGGCTGTCCTGGTTTTCACTCTGTAGACCAGCCTGGCCTCAGACTCAGAGATCTGCCTGCTGCTGCTTTCCAGGTGCTGAGATTAAAGACATGTGCCACCACTCCTGGCTCCTAAATACTTACATGTTTATTGTGTAAGAAAGAGCTCCCACGAAATCACAAAAGAACCTTTGAACACTATAAAATGTGCAAGTAATTTTGGTTGGTTCCAGATGGGAAGTGTGGTAAACCCATGCTGGAGGAGAGTAGGCAACTTCACCTTGAGAAACTCTTGAGTGTTCCCTTGCTCAGAAGCTCAATGCTTGCCCTGCTCTGCTCTTGAGCAGGCCCAGAAACCACTGAACCACATTTCCTGCTTGTATTTGTACTTTTCAAAAGCAGAGACCAGATTGTTCTCCCTTTGGGCCCCTGATAAGAAGAAAGATAAACACTTTTTCTTTCTCTTTCCATTTTGTTGGCCCCAATGAAGGCCTCCTCTGGGCAAGTGCAGTCTTCCTTTACTGGTCTCATTATGCTGGCCCTTTATGGAGCTTCTTTCATGTACTTAGAAAGAGTGAGATACTTAAGCACCACTGGGCTGGCTGTGGGTCCATGCTGTGGGCTCTCATTAACGACAGGAGAGTCACACGCTAGGCGGAGCAATACAGTGGGCAAAAGTGATATTCTTCCTTATGTGATTCCGCCCTTTGTGTGTCCATTTCTTAGAGACCCACTAAGGAGCATGTCTTTGATGTCCTGCTATCTTCTAGGAATACTTGAAGCAGGGGAAATGCCTTTTGTTTTGTGCAGCACAGGATCTCAGTCTCAGGGCAGACATTCTAAAACGGCACAGAAAGGTCACACCAGTCACACCTAGGAATGTGTTTGGACAGTGCACAGAAATGTCACATAGGTCATACCTGGGGATGTGTTTGGACAGTGCATTATCAGACCTGGGCCCACACTTTAGTTTCAACAATTTCTAGGCACCTGATATATATATATATATATATATATATATATATATATATATATCAAGTACTGGATGGAATGCAATTTTTGTGAAATGCAATCCTCACTTTATAAAAATACACAGAAAGTATACAGCAGTGATCATCTTCTAACATTAATGCAAAATATTAATGCAAATTTAACAAAAGATGACAGCCTTCTTCATGTGGGCATCTTGTTTAGAATGGATTGTTTCTGTTATGGCTTTTCCAATTACTGTCACTAACACCACTCAGATTCCCTCACTAGGTGGTAACATCTGATACAGAGGAACTGTAGGCAGTTGGTATAGGAACAGCCCTCATCCCACAAGGAAAAGACGAAAAGGCTAAAGCAACAGAATAAATTAAACATATACCTCAAATGTAGTCTTTCTGGTGTTGCTCCAGGAAATGAAAGCTCACAGGGACTCCAGCTCTTCTAACCCCTTGAGCTCTGGTCTGAATCAAAGCACTCAATGGGAGATGTCTCTGAGTGTATTTCCTTATTTCAAGAACCCAAACACCTTCATTTTCTCTAGGATTGGTTGATTTCTCTCTATCCAGGGTGTCTCTATGTAGGAGTTTGGCCAGTAAGAATCTCGGTGTGGTTTGGAACCAGACTCACCACCCTCTGAGGGTTTATTTCTTGACCCATCTTTGGTTCCTATGTAGAATTAACAAGACTACAGTGGATCACTGTAAGAATGAGACTGCACCAGCTCCACAGTGAGGAGCAGGGGGAAAGTCACCTGCTAGGCACCCATTGTACTAGTGTTCTGTCATTGCTACCATTTGCTCCTTCCCTATTAACAGACCTACACCATTGCTAGAAAGCAAAGTGTCCACATGAGTAATGCATTCCACAGGGTTTCCTGCGGCTAGCAGCAGCCCTATGACCAAGAAGCATAAGCAGAAGTATTGTGGGTTTCTGCACTTCCTTCAGCTTGGTAAGAAACGGCCCTGTTTTCCTGCTTCTCTTTGTGACTCAGAGGCTAGAAGTTGCCGAGTAGGGAGGGAAGCATGGCTGATGTTGCTTATATTCCCCCCCATATAGGCTCAGAGCCCCCCTTTGCCGCGCTGAATTCAGCCCCTTTGATTGCAAAGTCACTGTAGTGAATTATCTCTTGAGGGGCAGCCAAACAATATCAATGTGATATGCCTGGGTTGATGGGGAGCAATCCCCACACGCCTCAGGGAATTTTAGAGCAGTTGTAACACATGAGGAGCTGAGAAACAGACATTGATTACCTCAGCTGAGACCTCCATGTTGACTTCTCAGGGCCTGCACACAAGGAGCCTGACTGGAGAGGGGCAGAATGTGGTCTGAAGAGTCCATTCTACCGTAGAACCTACACAGAGAACTGCAGGATAGATGGCGGTCTATCTAAGCTCTACTCAGAGAAAGCCTGAGACCAGACCACCATATAGTGCTGCAGAGAATGCCCATCACCACCATATAGAGCTGCTCAACAGGTCAGATTGTATTGATTTAAACAGTGCCAAATGTTGGCTTGTAATCTGCTGCCAAATGCAGTGGGTGAACACTGTGAAAGAATAATTTTTTAGAAAAGAAACATGTTCAACTTTCTCTTGGTATCCCAATCCTAGTCCACGATTAATGCTGCCACTCAGGTTGCTGCCCATGAGGTTACATTCTTTCCAGGCACCTCTGACTGACAGCGGCTCCTTTTAAGCTCCTTCAAAGCCTTATTCCCAGAGAGGCTATGGATGGCACAGCAGGACTTTAGGCATAACTGCAGGCCATCGTCTGTCTCCTTCACATTTTGTCAGTGTGTCCTGCAGCAGTCATTACCTGAATGAGCACTTTCACTGGTGAGACTACAGAGCACATTCTCTTTGCTCAGGACTGCTCTTTTCCTCCCTGCTCAGTAAGGGAATATATTACTATAGATCCACAGTACCTATAGATCCATCGTACCCTGGAATATTATTACAAAATGCCAGGCTTATCTTTAATAAAGACTCTTGTTTCGGGTAGACGATCCAGTCTGGGGATATCAAGATGCATGGTCAGCTGTGCCCAGCTCTCAGTGCTGAGGTTACCTCGGGGCGGAAGGAGGAATTAAGGAGGAAAAGCCTTGGTCACATCTGGCTCCTGGGAACCAGGGCTGAGGAAACAGGCTGTTTCCTGTTTGGGGAAGTCAGAACAATACAAGGAAGTGCAGTCACATCATCAGGAACTTCCCAGGGACATTCCAAACCAGGGCCGTGCCTGCCATTGTCCAAAGAAGGGATTTATGACATTTCTGCCTGCGCAAGGGAGGTTAGGAGTTTTTTCTTTCCAGGCAGACGGAGGAGACTGGACTCAGGCCTGCAGATAAGCAGCTAGCAGGACCCGAGGCCACATCTTCTGGGTCCTGACAGTCCCCACTCAGTCCCTAAAACCCCATTTCCCAACCCTCTGTGGGGAAGAGAATTCAGTCTCTGCTGCACAGCTGAAGTGGGAAGGATTGGTAGGGACGTCCCTGGAAGGTATCTGGAGTCTGTCCCCGCCTTCCTACCGTTAGCGTCCCGTCAGCTGGTCACACTCCCAGGACCTTTCCTGAATCTCACAGATGCTCAGGTGCATCTGAGGCACAGCAGCTTGAACATTTGCCTAAACTACTTCCTTTAAGAGGTCTGAGCCAATGTCCTGTTTCTTTCTTTTGTTGGTTACACCTTCTCTGTAGGAGCCTCTCTCCAGGAAGACATCCCTGTGTTGAAGAGTTCTTGTGGAAACCAGGTTCCTGTCATGCATGCTGTCTAAGCACCTAGCCTTCTTTTGCAGGTTCCCTTCTTTCAAAGACGCCTTTCTTTCAGTTCACCCTTCCAAACGGTCTCCCTGCCGAGCTGATTTACAGATGTAGGCCCTCCCTTCACCCCATCCACACACCTACCAAGAAAAAGGAGGCTCATGGAAGTATGAAAATATCCTTTGCTCTCCAATATCCCCAAAGCTCTAACACTGGGTGATGAAACCCAAGGAAAAAGGGGAGGTAACAAGAGTGACCTAACCATTCTCAGCCTCATGGGGCAGGAGTATTGGCCTTTTGTGCCCAAGTCCATGCAGATGGAGACACCCCATATCCCATAGTCTCAGGGTAAGGTTCCCTTAGACCAGGGCTTCCTTCTTCCGTTCTTACCCCAGCTCCACTCATTCTGTCCCTTAGGAAGTGCCCATCAGACCTGCTGGTGCCATTTTTATTTTATCTATGTATCTATCTATGTATCTATGTATCTATGTATCTATGTATCTATCTATCTATCTATCTATCTATCTAACCTCTCTCTAGGTTCCTATTCCCATTCTTCCATAGCCCAGGATACATCGTGCCATGTGGTTACAAATAAGCTTCTTTTCCCAAATCGTACAAAAATCATAAAGAGGCAAGTGGTACCAATTGACCAAGGCTTTATTGGGGGTATATGGTGGAGCACAGGGGAGACAGTACTGTGTACTGACAGTACTGAGGTTCTGGGTTGGCTCCCTCAGATTTTCGTCTCCTCGGGACCTCTGCCACGTCCAGTATGCCTTCAGCTCTGTTGCAAGGTTTGCACTTGATGGTGGTCTGCTCCTATGCATTCGGTCCAATTGTGCTTAGCTCACAAGTGATGAAGGAGGCACTGCCTCCTCCTCATCCCAGGAAGGACACATATGGTTTGGAATGAGTCATTGTGCTCATGTGGTCATTGCAGCAAAGTCTCTCAAAAGCTTAGAACATGGTTATAGAACAAAATCTAAAACACCCCACTCTGTGGAAGGAAAACCTAACTGATGGTCTACACCTCTCTATTCTCTCCTTGTCATTTTCTACCTACTACATGGGGCAGGCACCTTAATGTCTGTCCCCTTTATGGGTAAGGAAGAAGCTAAAGAAATGTTAGATTCATTCCTGATGACCTTTGCTAGGCAGCTATGCGACTTACATGAAAGAAAGAGCCAGACAATGGCAAGAATCTTTGGTTGTATCAGAGATTAGACACAAAACGTAAAAATGTGACATCAGGGGGACAGAAGTATAGTGGGAAATTACCAATATGGAGTCAGGTGGAAATACAAGGGTATTTAATAGGGAAAAGCCTTACTTACAGAGCGACCTAGCCAGCTGGCCTGGCAGCAGACTGTACGCAAGCCCAAAAGTGAAACTGAAAGAGAGCATGCAGTCCCATCCCAGTATCGCTCTATGTCACCCTGACCACACCCTCGCAAGCGTGGTCAAGCACACCTGTAGCCAGCCCCTAAGTAGGCGTGGCTACAGCTTCCCCTACAATTCCCCTTTTAGTCTAAAAGAGGATTAAAACTTAACAGTTTAAAGTATCCAAAATTAACCATCATAAAGGTAAAATATAAGAAGATATAACATTAGGGGCTGGCTACACAGAAGCTCCCCTGTCAGGGCACTGTGCCCATGTGCTCAGAAAGAAGCTATGTATCTGGACACAGAATGCACCTGGGATCCCTGAACTGAGGCCTCACCCCACTGCCGCATCTGACCAGGGAGCAGGCAACAAGGGCTGGACACAGGGTGCAGCTGCTGGTGGAATGTTCTTGTGCTGGTTTGAGTGAGAACGATCCCCATAGGCTCACAGATTTGAATACTTGGTCATCAGGGAGTAGCACTATTTGACAGGATTAGGAGGTGTGGCCTTGTTTAAGGAAGGATGTCACTGGGGGTGGGATTTCAAAAAGCCCATTCCAAACCCAGAGTCTCCCCCTTCCTGCTGCCTGTGGATGGGGATGTAGAACCCTCAGCTCCTTCTCCAGCACCAGGTCTGCCTGCCTGCCGCCATGCTCCCTGCCATGCTCCCTGCCATGCAACTGTAAGCAAGCCCTAACTAAATGCTTTCTTTTGTAGGAGTTGCCATGGTCATAGTGTCTCTTCACTAAGACACTCCTGCTTATGGCCAGTCTGCGCTTGTATGGATGCCCTCCCTATCAGGTACCTTCAGGTCTTCTCAGAGGCCATCTGGATCTGGGACAGCCTTTCCAGCCAGGAGTTCTTGAGGGATTCCTCCTCAAACCTTGCTCTGTGGTTAAACTGTTTTGCTGGAAACATTTGGAAGTTCTGTGGTGTAACAGTGGCCCTCATTTTCCCACAAGATAATTTCAATTTTCTCCATAAGGTCCTTCAGTTGTTTCTCCTGCTCATGCCCTCGTGCCCTGTTGTTGAAGGCACAGTGTCGCCTCTCACATGCAACATCCAGATCATCCAGGCTCTTATTGTTGTTCTCTTGGATATATTCTTCCAACGAGCCCTCGTCCAGGTCTTCCTTCCGAGTGAACACCAGAATGGTGTAAGCCAGGATCCCTTTTCCAAAGATCTCCTGGAGGCGCCTGGCAGCTTCCTGGTCTTCTGCAGTGTACCTGCCCACCTGAATCACCAGGAGCACAACATGGGGCCCCGGAGAGGCCAAGACTCCACAGATCTTTTCAGCTGCTACCTCAGGTTTGTCCTGAGGTGACAAAATGTCTGGGGTGTCGATCACCTCAAGCTCCTTTCCAGCCCACTCTCTACTCCCCTTCTGGAAGGTCCTGGTCACTGGTCTAGCGCTGATTTTGGACTCAAATACTTGCCTGCCAAGGATGCTATTTCCTGTTGCACTTTTCCCACTTCCTGTTTTCCCCACCAGAAGGATCTGCAGTCTCTTTGGGGAGACCTCTTTCTCCTTTAGACCTAGAAGAAGAATTTTACAAAACAAGCTATCAGATGGAAATGGGACAGAGCCTATTTTCTCTGTTCATTAGAGGCCTATATCAAATAAACACTGGCTAATCCAACATCAAGAGTTTTAAATACACCTGTGGCTGGGGGCTGGGAAGGAAAGGCCCTTCTCCCAGACCTGAAGGTGCTAAGACCCAAACCACATAAAGCAGAAAATGACAGTTTCCAAGTGTACTTCCCATGGAAGACACTGAGAGGTCTCAGATCACAGAGAGCTAACTCTGCCAAAGGCAGCTAGGCTCTGCCTTCAGACCTCAGCACGCTCTGCTTTTTGCTTCTGCCTGCATCCTGCAATCATCTTGGCTTTCTTGAGCTTTTCCAAACAGGATAGAAATGAATTTGAGTGGATTCATGTAAGTTTCAATTAAGTGTGGATGGCTGGATGTCCATTCCTGTCTGCTTAGCCAAGGCACAGTTGGGGCCAAAGAGTAAGTCTTTTCTGAGCAGCTAGAGTTCAAACTTAAAAGCTAAATGCATTGTGAGACGCAGACAGGGGACTTTTCATATAATGACTAACTTTGCTTCCTGTAAGAAGGGAAAAAGGCTTAGCCTGTGTTGGTGAATTTCCCATATGGTAGAATAACTGGGCTTTTTTTGATGGCCCTAGCCCATCAAATTCATAAAGAAAAAAATCATTTGTGTTAAAATACAATGAGTCACAAATAATTTCTTCTAGAAAGAAAACACTGGTGACATTCTGCTTGCTTGCATGTCACTGCCAATCAATGCAACACACCAGATACAGCTAGCCACCCACACAAGGCTTCCGGAGCTGTGAGTAAAGACTAGTCTTTTTACCATGTCTGCGACCAGCATGTCCTTCTCAGGGAGGAGCTTAGATGTGAAGGCTCTTTTCCTTGATACTGGCATTTTTCACCTCCTACTGCCATCCTATCAGAGGTCCCTTTCCTTAGTTTTTCCTGGTGTAAAGAGGAGCCACCTTGCTTTATTTTGGCTACAGTGGGTAAATCTATGTAATGAGGGCCTTCGCTTCTCCTCCAGCACTTGTATCCATGTGCACACCAGTGTTCCCATCTACACCCCTCCGATTCTTCTCTGCTAGAAAAGTAGTGTACCTTTTGTCAACCCTTGTACGGAGTCCAGGGACACCTGCCTTGTGGGGTTCTTCTGGGGACTGTGTCCACATTCTCCTTCTTCCACCTACAGAAGACAATCATACATTCAAATCCACGTCCATAACTTTAGTGTGTGTGCAGTTATGTGCCATGGTGCACATGGAAAGGTTAAAGGACAACTTCCAAGAGTCTGCTCTCTCCTTCCCCATTTGTTCCAGGAATCAGACTCAGGGGTTAGGCTCTCATGGCAAGCACTGTTATCCACTGAGCCATCTCTAGCCTATAAATTTTACTGATTGTGTTTTAAGGGGCACTTGTCTTTTTCTTGTTAGGGCAAAGTTATTCCACGTGTATGGTTATGTGTGTGCTGGATGAAGAGTGGGGAAGAGGAGTATGGGATATTTTCTGGGGGCTTTAGCAACCCCACTGTTATGTTCTCCACCATGAGTTTAAGAGATGATTTACCATAGAGAAAGGAGCCACTGAATTTGTTTGGGTAGATAGTGTCTAGAACTGTGCATTGAGGGCCCAGGGTAGGGAATGGGGTCAGGAGGAGAATGGTAAGGAAGAGGGAGAAGAGAAGGAAATAGCATGGTTTTGATTTTGTGTCTCAGACCATATAAAATCTACATGGACAGGGTCAAGAAGTTATGGGAAGGGTAAGGCTTTGGGTCTTGAGCCAGAAAGAACCACCTAGGTTTTAGCACTGAGAATTGGCATGGCTGAAAGCTAGCAGCGGTGGTCAGTGGTTACAAGGCAGTTGGAAGCCATGAGGACCTTCATAGTGCAAGACAGAACTCTTCTGAGAACTGGCCACTTAGTGTGCACAAAGTCATAGTCATTGGCTAGGATGCTCACATTGACTGGGCCCCAGTGTCCTTTCAGGGTGAATTTTAGACCTAAATCTGAAGAGAACTACTCCTCTAAAATCACAGCATATTCACAGTTATAGATCACCTTTTAGTTCTCTTTGCAAATTAGAGCCACAGCATCCCAGCCAGGAATTCCCAACATTGCTCTGATGAGAGTGATGCTTGTTCTCTTCCTGGGCTAATATCATCCTCTGTTTGAAGAGCCTGGAGTGCTGTTATTATACTGATGTTCCCTACAGGATTGGGAAAAACTGCACGACCCATGACTTTCTGGGACTGTCACAGCCAGACTAAAGAATCCAGATGAAAGCTCTGGGTGGGGCACCTAAGTGCAGATCTGGACTTGCCACAGCACTGTTGGATGTTCTACTCTACTCAACTACAGATTGCCTTATCTTCTCCGAATCCCAGGGAAAAGCCAGTGGGAGCCACTGAAGGCATGGCTTTGACATGCCTTTATGTTGTTCAGCAAATGTCTGGCTTAACAGGCTAACATGTGGGTACAGGTAGCTGAAAGTCTGATTGCTCCAAGGAAGAGTCAGGAAGCAGGCCAGGCAGATAGCCTCACTCAGCTCTGGTCAGTTGCATCCTGGCTTGAGCAGCGTTGCAACTGCCTTGGCTGCCTTTGAGCCTTCTGCATCTATGATCTGGAGGCCTACAAACTACAGACCCCTCAGTCCTGAAGTACGTCTTCTCTGACTTCATTGGCTCTTCAGAGAACAGGTGTATGGACAGAAAACAGTTCTCAGCAGAGGAAGCTGGGGAGTGCAGGGCACAGGAGTCACCCAGGGCAATGGTTATATACACAGCACTGTGCCCACAGCACTGTCAAAGGAAGGAGACTGCATCCTCTGAGCCTCACCAGTCCCTCTCTAGACAGTGACACACTCACACACACACACACACACACTCACATACCCCCCACACACACTCACACACACACTCACACACACACACACACACACATACACACACACTCACTCACACACACTCACACACACACTCACACACACACACACACACACACACACACACACACACACACACACACACGGTACACTTCCAATTTTTACCTCCAGCCCAGATGAAAAAGACAGTATCACCCTGGTTACATTGCTCAGAAAGAAAGCGAAATTTAAAAAAGTGCCCTGGGGAGCCTTGGCCATTGGATGTGGCAGACATGGCTCAGAGTAGAATGCTTGTGGGGGGTATGAAAGATTCTGACTTCCGGTCCCCATCACTGAGCAAAACCAAGCATTGAGCATACAATGTCCTCCTTGTTTCTGTGTACAGCTCTTTCTATTACACATGTATGAATGTATAGACACAGCCACACACACAGGTTTATAAGCATACAAACATGTTTGTAACAATACGACATACATAACATATGTATAATACAAAACAAATTGGTTTTCTGTGGGCTTTCTTCCCCTTATTTTTCTTTTATTGAAAATAGATTTTTTTCATAAAAGTATTTGGATTATGGTTTCCCTTCCCCAAATCCCATATAGATGTAGAGACACAGGTTAACACTCCCGGGAATCCCATAAAAACTCAAAACTGGAAGCCATAAATGCTCTGACAACACATTATGAAAGGAAGAACTTCCAACCTCAGATGCCATTGGGTTCATTTGGTGTTAGCTATCTATCGCTGGGCATGGACTCACAAATGAAAAATTAGTTTTGTGGGCTTTTTGATTCATTTAATTTTGTTTTGACCTTTTTTCTTTTTGTCTTACTGGTTTTTTGTTTGTTTATTTTGGTTTTCAGGTTTTAAATTTTTATTTTATTTTTTTAAGAGAGAGAGAGATCATAAAGTTTGATCAGTAAAGAGGTGGGGGGAAAATGATCAAAATACATTATATGAAAAATAATTAATTAAAAATATAAGCATAATATCTACCATACACTCACCATGCATACATAACAAACACACACAAATACGAATGTATACATGTGTCATACATACCATTTATACAGCTGAAAACATACAGCACACATGTACACACAAATAATACATACACTAAACACATATATAAATCCAAACATGACACATACAATACATAAAATACAGTGTACCCCATTCATACATGTAAACATGCATACAAACAGAAATATACATACATAACCACTCACACACACCTGTGAGTACACAAATATGCATACAACATGTACAGACACATAAGGTTTATACACATATATAATACATACATAGTACAAGCACTATACACAGCATGTGCACACCACAAGGCCTGTCAACACAAACGCAAATGTTTATGAACAATACACATTCTCAAATAAACACACACACATGACATACATGTATACAAACGGCATACACACACACACACACATAAACACACACACATACATGACATACATATATACAAACAGCATATACACACAAGTAAAAACATACAAATACAAACAAGACACACACACACACACATACATGACATACATATATACAAACGGCATATACACACAAGTAAAAACATACAAATACAAACAAGACACACACACACACACACACACACACACACACACGTAAATATACACACAGTGGGACTTACCATGGGACTGACTGACAGGCAAGAATGGCTCCGTTTCCTGTCTCCTGCAGCATTGCACTCCCGTGAAATTTCTGACTTTCCTGGCAGGGCCAAACTGCAGTATTTTTTGTAGGTGGATCCCAGCAGCCAGAAAAAAGTTTCCATAGTGTATGAGCCAATGGACTCTGCTCCCCTGTGAAGCTGATACATCCCTCAAGCCATATTTTATCAGCACAATATGTGCTGAGGTCAAGAACAGCCCTTCATAGAGCAGCTCCCTGTGAGACGAGAAACAGGAAGTGAGCAGAAACACAAGCCAGACTCTTCCGCTTACAGTCTAGAAAAAGAATTTTTAAAAGAACGTAGTGTCAGGGTGACAAGGCTGGGAGAGTTAGGAAGCTGCAGATCTCCGGACAGCTTGTCTCAGGGACATGAACCCCTGATCCGCTTCTTGGAGCTGAGCTCACTTCCCAGGGTGACCCCATAGGTTCAGGACAGGACAAGCATCCACCATCCCTTTTCTTGCCCCAATCCTTCTTTTAAAAATCTTCTCTTGGAACTGTTAAGTTTCAGTCCTGGGACAAATGGCTGAGATGTCTATTTAACATAGCAAAGTGGACCTGGCCTCCGGGTTCTCCCAGCACCCCTCAGACCCTCCCTGTTCCAGGGTGTGCCTGGGATACCCCACCCTCTGAGCTAAAGTCTCCAGCCCAGAGCTCTTCCCTATACAATCCAGACATTGTGGCTACTGTCCCTTTTGTGCCTTTGGCCTCCTGCTGCTGCTCTTGGTTCCCTTCTCTCCCCTCTCACTGCCCTCCCCCTCCTCACATGGCCCAGCTCAACCTGGTCACGTCCACTCTGGACTCTTCTCAGATGCCTCTGTCTCTGCCTCTGGCTAAGCTCTCCCACTTATCTACAATCAACTTTCTCTTCCACCACACCTATGAGCACTCAAGTCCTTCCTTTTTATTTCTTTTGTTCATTCATCATCAATCTCTGAAAACTCATTCTTTCTAAGACTCTCCATGTTTGGAAAATCTTTCACAATTACCAGGCAGCTTCCAAAGCTTTGATCACCAATAAAGAAAATGAACGTGATTAAGTAATACAACTTTTACTAGCTTGTTTGCTGAGACAGGGCCTCACTATGTGAAGCATGCTAGAGAGCTGCCTGACCTGTCTCCTAAGTGCTGGAATTCACTGATTTAAAAAGGAAAGAGTTTGTTTTTATTTTTTAGTTATGTGCATGCTCATGCATGCGTGTGTGTGTGTGTGTGTGTGTGTGTGTGTGTGTGTGTGTGTGTGTGTGTGTGTACTTGCACATACGAGTGCAGGTGTTTGTGGAGGCCAGAGGTATCAGATCTCCTGGAGATGGAGTTACAAACTGTTGGGAGATTTGGGTGCTGGTAACCATATTTAGATCCTCTGAAGCATTTTTTTGTTTTGTTTTTATTTTTGAGATAGGGTTTCTCTGTGCCGTCCTGGGTCTCCTGGAACTCACTCTGTAGACCAGGCTGGCAGGGAACTCAGAGATCTGCCTGCCTCTGCCTCTCCAGTCCACGTGCCACTCCTGACCAGCACAGTATACACTCTTAACTGCTGAGCCATCTCTCTAGTCCTTACTGAGTTTGGGGGATACTTTTATTATAAAAGTAAAAGAGAGCAACATCAAACCAATGGGTTATTTTACCCTGTGTTTGAGACACTGAGGCATCAATACCTGGCTCATTTCCAGTAGCTGCAGTCCTGGGTGGGCTTCCCGGGTGCTTGTCGGTGTTCTGGTTCTAATCTTCCTCCTAGCGCATTTCATTCTTGTAGACGGTTGCTCACGAATGTAAGTGCTGCCCCAAAACGGATGGCATGAATCAGGCATGATGGTGAAGTAGGAAGCCCAGGAAAGGCAAGGTTTGGTCCTTCTTTATGCTGTGTGTCAAATTACAGCTCTTGACATTCCATTTGAAAACTGGCAAACAACATATTTACAACAACTAAAAATGAAGGTGCAAATAGACCCCAAATCTGTTCTCAGTCAGTGTGTCAGTGCATAAGCATTTCCCTCAGCCTGAGTGCTGCATGGTGTTAACCATTATAACACACAAAGGTGTTTTTTTTGTGTTCTATGCAATGATACTTGATAAACATGAGTTTTTGGTGGCAAATACATCTCCTATTAATTTGATAAATCTCTCTGTATTACTCACCATCACTAGGGTAGGATTAAGGACGGACAAAGAAAAGCAGTTGACCATTTGTTTTATAACTTCATATAAATATTTGTGTGCGTGTCTATGTTTACATAGACATGTACCTGTATGAGCATGAGCGTGTCACAGCAGCACGAGTGGGGATCAGAGGACAGCTTTGCAGGGACCATATAGGTTCCCAGAACTGAACTTAGGTGTCAGGCTTGATGGTAAAAACTCCGTTATCTTCTGAGCCATCTCCCAAGATGCAGTTTTGTCTCTCGTATTTGTCTATTTTTCTTGTGTATGCTTGCATGAGCTTTGGCACAGGTATGAGGTCAGAAGACAACTAAAGAGAGTTGGCTCTCTCCTTCTACCATGTGGGTTTTAGGGATCAAATTCATGTTGTCAAGTTTGGCAGCAAGAGCCTTTACCTGCGGAGCCACCTCCTGGTCCCCAGTTGTGTGTTTTAATGGCACTAAGATGCCATTTCTTCAGGGATGTTATACTTGTCATCAATAGTGCTAATAAAAATGGCAAGCTCAGCCGTGTCTTCAGCATCAGTGCTGTCATCCACCTAAAAAGTATAAAATTTAACGTTGGTACCTCCACTCTTCAAACCCTTTCCATAGATTTTTTTCAGTTTCTTCAGTTAGGCTGGCTGTAAGACAAACTAATTTTAGAAATAATTTAGAATATTACCTTTTCAGGGCCTACTGTATCTTTCACACTCTCCATACATTGCTTAGTAAACTCAGTGTAAGTAGTTTTGATTTTCTGTTAAAGATGTCATCATATAACGAGCTTTACAGCAGATTCTGAGTTGTGACTTTTAAAACAGTTCTGGTTGAGACCACGTTTTTGTTTTCCAGTTTCACTATTTTATAATCACAGCACAATCCCTGATGCACAAGGGATTTGGCAGCATGCATTTCTGCATATGATGCATTTAAACTATGAAAAACCTCATGCAAAGCCCCTGCAAAATAAGCAGGCTGCCTTTCATATTCCTCTGCAAAAAAGCCAGCTGTCAGCATACCTGTCAATAATCTTCCTTCATCTGTAGGTATGAGAGACTGAGGGAGGTTTTTTCTTTCTTATGAGATCTCCACAAACACCATAACATTCGTACACCTACATAATACACAAGGAAAAAAAGGAAAACAATGCAAAACCTCTCTGTATGAGAAGGTTCAATGGGAGCTTGCAGGATCCTAATGACCTGGGTTCAATCCTTGGAATGCACACAAAGGTGGAAGGAGAGAATGAACTCCACAGAGATTAGCCCTGACTGCCACACATGTGCTGTGACACACGCATGCTTTTGTCCCAGGACTTGGGATCACACACCTCTAATTCCAGCAGTGGGGAGGTGGAGACAGGAGAGATATGGATATGGTGGGGCAGAGAGAGGAATATAAGGCGGCAGGAGACAGGAGCTCAGAGCATTGCCTCTGAGGACTCCTGGAGACATGTTACAGGATTCCTGCCTGGGTCCCGTCACCACTTCAGAGCCCCCAAATAACACACAGAGACTCTATTAGTTACAATGCTGCTGGCCAATATCTAGGGCTTCTTATTGGCTAGCTCTGTCTTAAGTATTAACCCATAACTACTAATACATATTTTTCTATAAGGGTCTTATCTTACCGAGAACACCAGACTCATGTGTCCTCTCCTCCTGGGATCACATGGCGACTTACTACTACATTTCCCAGAATCCTCCTTCTCCCCTAGTCCCGCCTAACTTGCTCCCCTATTGGCCAACAGTGCTTTATTTATTAACCAATAAGAGAGACATATACACAGAAGGACTTCCCCATCAGAGACAGGATCACCCTTTCAGGGTGAGGTAGAGGTAAGAGCTAGTGTCTGGCTGCTTTGCTTTTCTGATCTTCAGCTTGAACTCCAATATCTGTGTCTGGGTTTTATTATTTGTGCTACACTCAGCTCAATGCCTTTTTTAAAAAATCTTTTTTTATTTAAATTAGAAACAAGCTTGTTTCACATGTCAATCCCAGCTCCCTCTCCCTCCCCTCCCCCCCTGGCCCTACTACCCCCCAACCAACCACTCCATTCCCCCTCTGCTCCCAGGGAGGGTGAGTCCCTTCCATGGGGGGTCTCCAAAGTCTGTCATATCATTCGGGGCAGGGCCTAGGCTCTCCTCCATGTGTCTAGGCTGAGAGAGCATCCCTCCTTGTGGAATGGGCTCCCAAAGCCCATTCATGCACCAGGGATAAATACTAATCTACTACCAAAGGTTCCATAGAGTGCCGAGGCCTCCTCACTGACACCTACGTTCAGGGAGTCTGGGTCAGTTCCATTCTGGCCTCTCAGCTATCAGTCTGGGGTCCCTGAGCTCCCCCTTGTTCAGGTCAGCTGTTTCTGTGGGTTTCAACAGTCTAGTCTTGACCCTTTGCTCATCACTCCTCCCTCTCTGTAACTGGGTTCCAGGAATTCAGTTCAGTGTATATCTGTGGGTGTCTGCCTCTGCTTCCATCAGCCACTGGATGAAGGCTCTAGGATGGCATATAAGGTAGTCATCAATCTCATTATCAGGGAAGGACATTTAAGGTAGCCTCTTCACTATTGCTTAGATTGCCAATTGGTGTCATCCTTGTAAATCTCTGGAAACCTCACTAGTGCCAGATCTCTCCTCAAACCTGCAATGGCTCCCTCTGTTATGGTACCTCTCATCCTGTTCTCCTCTATTCTTCCCCTGACTCAACCTTCCTGCTCCCCCATGTCCTCCTATCCTCTCCTCTTCTTCCCCTCTCTTTCTCCCAGCACCCTCTCCCCTCCCCCCTGCTCCCAATCAGCTCAGGAGATCCTGTCCCATTCCCCTTTTCTAGGGGACCATGTATGTCTCTCTTAGGGTCCTCCCTGTTTCCCAGACTTTCTTGGTGGTGTGGCTTGTAGGCTGACAATCCCCTGCTCCATGTCTAAAATCCATATATGAGTGAGTACATACCGTGTTTGTCTTTTTGTGACTGGGTTACCTCACTCAGGATGATTTCTTCTAGTTCCATTCATTTGCCTGCAGATTTCAAGGTTCCATTGTTTTTTTCCACTGAGTAGTACTCCATTGTGTAAATGTACCACATTTTCTCTATCCATTCTTCAGTTGAGGGGCATCTAGGTTGCTTCCAGGTTCTGGCTATACAACGCTGGAACAACAAACGACGCTGCTATTAACATGGTTGAACATATGTCCTTGTTGTATGAACATGCATTATTTGAGTATATACCTAAGAGTGGAATTGCTGGATCTTGAGGTAGACTGATTCCCATTTTCCTGAGGAATCTCCATACTGATTTCCACAGTGGCTGTACAAGTTGGCACTCTCACCAGCAATGGCGGAGTGTTCCTGTTTCTCCACATCCTCTCCAGCATAGACTGTCATTGGTGTTTTTGATTTTGGCCATTCTGATAGGAGTAAGATGGTATCTCAGGGTTGTTTTGATTTGCATTTCCCTGATGTCAGCTCGGTGCTTTAACTGGATAGCCACTAGTAAAGTGTTGTGGGCAATGAAAAAGGCATGGCCAAGGCATGGACACACCTTAAATATGAAATAAGAATGCTTACCTACCTTTTACATAACATCAAACGATGTCCTCAGCAGTGAAAGCTTACAACAGTATGTCTAATTGCTGTGCTTCATGTGTTAGGTCACTATGAGCACATGTAATGTCTGGTGTGCCAGTTTGACCCTCTGTGCTAGGAAACTGCACACTGTTTATCTGAAGCCATGCATGCATGTGGGTGTGCAGGTACCCATGTATTTATTTTGTGTGACTCTGTCAAACAATCTTGTCCTCTACAAAGTTCAGGTTTGAGAACCACACAATTGCATTACCTGCACACACAAATGTCAGGCTTTGGTGATGTCATGCTCAGTGGGTTAGATCACTGGCTACTCTTGGAAAGGCCCTGGGTTCGGTTCCCAGCACCCACATGGCAGCTCTCAACCATCTGTAACTCCAGTTTGAGGGATCTGTGCCATTTTCTGACCTCTGCAGTCACCAGGCATGCACATGGGGTACAGACACACACGTAGGAAAACACTCATTCTCAGTAAATAAGTTAATAAATAAACCTCACTCTTAAGTAAGGTCACAGTTTCGTCTTGGACCACATTTATAGCTCTTGCGGGCTGTGTGTTAGACACCCCTGTGTCCGTCTCCCAGCGTTGTAGTTTAAGTTACTCAGCAAGTGTCTACGCAGGGTCAGCTCTCGGTACTCACATCCTGCTCTTTGTCATTCCTCCCATCACCTCTGTAAACATTGTTGCTCTTCCCATAGTCAAAATGAGGCATCTGCTTTCAATTCTCATAGTTACTGTTTTCTGCATGATTGCTGGGAGTCGCTCAGATCTGTGGCAGATCAGGCCAGAGGTCAGTATGGTATTTAGCTAGAATAACATAGTATTTGTTTCTGTAGCATAATTGTGCCTGCCATGACAGACACAGGACATAAATGTGAAATTCTGACAGTGAGTTCTCTCCAACCTTCACTCCCCAGTCTCTCACTTGTGATGTTTTCATTTTTTCTGGAGGGAGTTCCCTGGGTTTGGGTTTTGAACGGATGTTTGGACTAAGGTGTAAGGAGCCGTTACAAGCTAGTGCGCATGCGCACTAGGTAACTGTAGGGAGACACTCTAGCCCCGCCCAATAGTCCTGGGACAGGTACCAGGTGGACCCGGGACTCGCCCATAAGGGCATGGTGAAGGAAAGCCAAGGTGATGTAAGGGAGCTTCTTAAGGGGCTGCACGTGGGGACCCTGACCCTTTTTGTTCTGGCCGCGCTTGCTGGGTTCTATAACTAGCTCTGGCCTGTGTTTTGCCTTGGTGTCTTCTTGAATAAAGAGACTTTAATCATTACAGGTAACTTTGTAACTTTCCAGACCTTGGTCTCCGCCCTCCCGTGACGTCATATGGTCCGATGAGCTTCAGCCAGTTAGGAGTAACACTTCCGAGGCAGCGGTTGCCAGCCTATATAAGGGATGGGTTTTTGGGTGTTCGGAGTCTCCGCTCTGTAAGCTTATGCTCTCTCTCTCAAGACACATTAAAGCTTTACTGCAGAAGGATCCTGAGGAGTGATCCCGCATCGTTTTTGCTGGCAAGACGGTTAGCGCGGGACACTAAGGTCTGGTGCTTTTATTCTAAAGTTGGTATTTTGCCAGGAACTGGGGAACTAGTGCTACTGAATACTTTAGTCTCCTTACTGAATCTCTGGAGTCACTCACAACAAAGAGAAGATGTAGGCTCAGGGAGTTCAGCTGACACCTCCAGTCATCATCTGGGAAACCAACCTTCCCCTTTGAGTTTATAGCTCACAGTTCCCATCGCAACTTAAGGTCCTTCTGTTTCTCTCTCTCCCTCTCCTCTTCTCTCCCTTTCTCTCCTTCTGTCCATCCCTCCCTTCCCTCTCCTGAGCCAGGGTTTCTTCATATGGCCCAAGCTGGCCTTGAACTTGCCATCTTCCTGTCCTAGCCTCATGGATCCTAGGATTGCAGACATGCACCATTATCCCCAGGATTTGTTTGTTTTTCTGTATGTATTTAACTAGTGTGTTAACCTCTGCTTCCTGAAAACCAAATACTTCTTTGTTCAATTCTCTTAAACAGCAGATGGTTCCAGGTCTTTCATGTCTTGTCTTATGAACCCATCTTTGCCTCACAGCCTAGATGCCTGTTTTCTAACTAACAGCTGGAAGACAAAAGGAGCATATGGCTGTCAGTGAACAGTGATGGCGTTGAACATTCCATTCAACTCTGGGGTTTTTGGAGAAAACATCACAGTTACAAATAAATGGCTCTTAAGAAAGCATGTGTGGTTTAACCAGAAAAATGGTGACTATAAACGCAACCCCTAATGTTTAATAGCATTTGCTGTGCTTTGAGCTGTCTTTAATGACTTTATTTGGATTAACTCACTTCACCCTCAGCTGTCTGTTGAGGAAGAAACTGTTCTGTTCTCAGCCTAACAGATGAAGAAGCAGGCACAGAAGGCTGAGCTTTCTATTAACTCCTTTGGGTTGCTATGACTAAGAACCTAGCAGAAATAACTAAAGGAGGAAGTAGTTATTCTTGTCAGAATGTAATGTTAGAATCCAGGCAGATTGCCGTTCAGCCACAGGTAACCACAGCAAGTCCCCCTCACAGGTGCTGCCTGGGGCACCACTGAGGCCTTGTCTGGGAATCTCCAGTTAACCGACTTTCTCACCTGGGGAGATGAGTCTACATCAAAGGGGCTTTTGATGGCCGCACATTCTGCCCTTTGCCTGACTGGGAATCAGAGCCAGACTGCAGGGTCCTGCTGAGAAACAACCCCTCGTTCTCAGAAAGATATAAAAGATTCCCATTCTGCAGTCTCTGCAGCCACGCTGTTGTCTGTCTATCTGTGTGTCTGTGTGTTAATGACTCTTCTAATAAACACTTTAGCAACCACAACTTATCTTACCATTCATATTGGAACCGAATCTAAGACCTTTCAAGTTTGTTTCAGGTTTGGAATGGGATTCTCAGAAGGAGACACAGGACATGGAGGGTTTTCTTTGAGGAAACAGCTCTATTTGTGCTGGCACTTGCTCAGCAGATTTACGGCTAAAGGCTGAGCCCTGAATGCAAGGCTTTGCCTTGTACACATTTTTAACCCTTTGTCCCCTTATACAGTAATACGCATCCTCACTGGACATTTATGACTCTAAGACTTCATGGATGCAATAGCATCGCTGTGATACTGCAGCACCCAGGTGGCAGGGAGGAGCCTTCTGTCTTCTCTTTCCCCTTTAGAGGCCCTTACCACAGGTCCAGTCCGTCACAGCAAAGAAGCAATCTGTATTATGTCTGGGCTCCCAGACTGTGGGATGATGGCACTCTTATCCGGGTGAGCATCTTCCCTGAAAACATTCCCACAGATACATCCAGAAGTGTCCCTTACTATTTAGTTATTGCCTACGTGATTCTAGATTCAGGCAAGCTGATGATTCTTCATAAGCATTTTGCCAAGGCACGTATCATGGAGAGGTCACCCTGGGATTTGGATGTTCAATCCATCTCCTGAACCACACACACACACACACACACTCACACACATATACACACATACACACACAGACACACACACATACACACTCACATACAAACACACACAAACACACACACAGACACACACAAACACACACACAGACACACTCACACAATACACACTCACACACAGATATACACACACTCACACACAGACACACACACACACACATACACACACAAACACACACAGAGACACACACACACACACACACACTCACACACACATACACACTCACATACACACACACAGACACACACAGACACACACAGACACACACAGACACACACAGACACACACACACATACACACACACTCACACACACATACACACACAGACACACACACAGACACACACATACACACACAGACACACACACAGACACACACACATACACACTCACACACACATACACACACAAACACACACACAGACACACATACACACACATACACACACAAACACACACACAGACACATACACACACACAACACAAACACAGACACACACACAGACATACACACACACACACACACACACACACACACACACACTTTAATTAGTTTTTCAGCACTTTAATTCAACCGGGGTTTCACATATACTACCAGGGTGCTCTATCATTGACTTATGTCCCTAGTCCAGTACCACATTTTTTTTTAGATAGACTTTCATTAAGCTTCTCAGGCTAGCCTTCAACTTGTAGTTCTCATGCCTAGCCTCCCATATTAATAAGCATCAAGCATAATTTCATGAGATCGCTCTTGAAGTACCATGTGATCTAAGTGGACTGGAAAAAACAGAAAGATTCTCCTTCCAGCAAATTTATCTCCACGGCTGGAGCATTTGTGGGGCTGATGGAAAGACTGTGCACAACAGGAGCACAAAATAGGCACAATTTTGAATCTGAGCTGCCATAAAGATCCTGCCCCTCTGGCCAGCACTTAGGAAGGAAAGTTGACCATCTCCTTTTCATAGACTCACAACTCACGTGGAAATGTGTCTGGATTAGCCTGCAAGTCTCAGATGAGGTGCAGTTGACGTGGAGCAGATCTGGCCCTGCCAATCCACCTGTTAGAGGCTAACAAAAACATCACCAGCCTGGGTTATAGGACACAGGGGTCCATCAAGTAATGGGCTGGAGTGGCTGTGAGGATATCTTTACTTTTTTGAGAAATTCATACATACACACAATGTGTTTTGATTACACGTACGCCCCTCTTCTCCACCCCTTCCCAACTTCTTGTCTTCCCCTATTTTTTTAAAAATAAAACTCATCACATCCAATTTATGCTGCCACATATTACTGAATGTGTAGCCTTCTTCTGAATGGTGACTTCCCAGGGGTCACATCCTTAAAGAAAGTGACTGACCCTCCCTAGAAGCTGCCAACTGTGTGACTGACATTTTAAGTCAGTAGATTTCACACAGGTCAGATACCCTCTGTGCTGTGAGTGGGCCTTGTCCAGTCCGTTGAAGGCCTTAATGGAGCAGACCAAAACTTCCCCCAAAAGAAGTTTGGCCTCACGGTGAGGACGGCAAACCTGAGGGAGATGAGCCAAGTACAATGACAGCCATGAAAATGTCATAATGAAACACATTTGTCTGTACACTGACTGAAAATAGCAATGAAAAGAGAGAAAGAGGAAACAGAAAAGCCCCTCAGTTACCAGCCTGCCTGGCTTGGTCAGTGGATTTTGGACTGTGAACAGAAGTACCCCCCCTTACCCCCCCACCCCCGATTTAGATCCATCTTGCTGGCCTGTCCTCTGCATTTTGGCCTTTTGAGTTCCTACAGTTGTGTGAAATGGCTCCTTAAAATCTATCTGTCTGTCTGTCTATCTATCTATCTATCTATCTATCTATCTATCTATCTATCTACCTCTGTCTTCGCTCTAATACAGATAAAGATAACTACAGATACAGTGCCCTTTGATCCCTGTGGGGGATTTCTGGGGATATTCGAGTCTGTTATACAAAGTGGCCCTGAATTTGCATGTAACCTGCAAACAGCCTCCCTGTACTTCAGATCATCTCTAGGTCATTCACTGTATCTAACAGTACAATGGCTATGTAAATAGTTGCCACACTGTGCTGGCCAGAGAATAACCACAAGAAACAATGATCGTGCATGCTCAGTACAGATCGAGCCTTGTAGGCCTGACCGAATTCACAGACACCGACCCCATGGGTACACTGGACATCCAGTGTAGATCAGTTATAGATATCGGTCTATAGAAAACATAGTCAGAGTGTAGAGTCATAGATGCTATAGATGTACAGGTATAGGTGCTATTGATTCTCTTGTTATTCTCCACAGAGCCACAGAAGCCCAGAGCTGCTGAGTTGGGCCCAGCTCACTCTGCTAAAACCCAACTGAACCAGACACCAGTGCAACAAGCTCAGGATTGAGCCCCAGGGCTTGGAAGCAGTTTATGATGTGACACGGTGTGGTAAAGAGTACCAACGCCATCAATCCATCTTCAGTGGTTTTACATGGGTGTGTGGATCAGAAGATAGTCAAATGTTCCAGTTCTCTGTCTATTCTAGACATGGATCCCATCTGATTGTAGTTCAGCAATAGCTCAATAGTTATTCCCTATTCCGTATGCTGCTTCTTAACTCTTTTAATTGCTTCTTGAACGTACGGAGATTATGTGTTTCATATAATCCCACTGTCAATTCCTGGGGTTATGTCTGGTGCTGTTAGAGCCCTTTTCCTGGCACTCTTGCCTATACCACATCAAAGCCGAGCTTTTCCCTATAGTTTCACAGCTTCAGCTCTCGCGGTTTTTGATCCATTTCACAACTTTTGTTTATGGGTGAGAGTTAAGGATCTCATGCCATTCTTCTGCTTGTGGATATGCAGTTGGACATTACTATTTGCTGAAGTGACCTTTTGTTGACTTGTGGCTTGACACTTTTTTCTAAGTATTAGATGTCCGTAGCTGTGTAGTTTATTTCTAGGTCCTCTACTGTAACTCATCAGTCTACATGTCTGTTTTTTGACAGACAATGTTGTTTTCATTACTATGGCTCTGTAGTATGCTTTGAAATCATGTATTGTGGTATTTCCAACATTGCTCTTTCAGCTTCATCATCTTTTCTGCTCCCATATAATTTTTTTCCTTTTTCCTAGTTCCATGAAGAATGTCATGAGGATTTTTTTGTTGTTGTTTGGTGTTTCAAGATAGGGTTTCCCTGTACAGCCCTAGCTGTCCTGGAACTCACTCTGTAGACCAGGCTGGCCTCAAACACAAAGATCTGCCTGCCTCTGCTTGCAGAGTGCTGGATTAAAGGTGTGGGCCATTACTACCCGATATCATCAGAATTTTGATGGGGATTGTGTTTTTGTACATTTTTTCCAATAATGTTGCAGTTTTTACAGTATTAATTCTACCAACCTATGTGCACGGGAGATATTTCCATCTTTAGTAATTTCTTTAGTATCTGAAGGGGCACTAGCCCACTTGAGCATGTGGTTCTGGTGGGCCTTGCCCTTCTCTCCATTCCTTCTGCCTTGTTTAAAACAACAAAACCAAAGAAAACATTAGATTACATTTCTAAAGCTAAAAAAAAAAAACCCAGAAAACATAAACATTAGATTACATTCCTAAAGATAGCCACCAAGGTCTATTCCCTTATTTGGTCACTAATGAGGAATACAAATAGAATCCAAGACAGGTTATTAACTAGTAATTTATTGGGAAATATATACTCATACGAGGAAATCAGTAACCAGAATTGGTGCTCCAAGCAGTCCAGTCTGGAATGCTTCCCTATGCTGGCTCAACCCCGAGAGAGAGCATGCTGGCTCTCCCTAGCTCTCATCTACACCCTGCTACCTACCTGTGACCATGCCCAAACAGGCATGTTCAGTAGTACCTGTAATCAGGGTCTCTCCCTACAGGTCACTTCCTCCTCATGAGGCTCACTACCAAGGTCCAGCTATCAAAGTATTAAAGGCCAATAATCAGAAGTCCCCTTTGGTTCACCTATACAACATGGCCAATCAAAATGAAACATCTCATACTAACACGGGGTTTAGCCTTTACCTTTATAAGCCACCATTTTCCTAGGTGCCTCGTCTGTCTCCCCTCTATCCCGAGGCAGTCTTTGTCCCCCTGGAACAAATATCCCTGCCCCCTTTCCCTTGTCCCCTATCTCCTTTACCCCCACATCCTAACACAGACCTCCCCTTTTCTCTTCTTTAAAATGACACCTGCAGGGTCATTTGCTGCTGTTTTTCTGCCTAAGTCAGAAAGCAGCCACTTTAACTTTTCTTCCCCACTTACTAAAGGGATTTTTCTGTGAAAACAGGTGTTTGACTGTGGTTTGTGCCTAATCCAGGATCCTAGAGGAAGCCCCTTCTGTGTATGTGTGTGCACTCATGTACAGGGGCTGGGGAGATCTCCTTCAATATCTTCACTGCCTTAAAGGTTTTGTTGGCAAGGTCTTTCACCTCTTGTTCAAGGATTCAGTTTAACTTGGTTGTGTTTATTCTATTTTTTGTTTGTTTCTGGCTATAGCAGATGGGACTGCTATCTCATATCTTATGAGTTTGCTGCTATGACACAGAAAGCTGACTGAGATTTCTATGTTGGTTTTGTGTCCTGGTTGGAATTATTTCAGTTTCTTAAGCATTTCATGGCTTCTCTTCAGTAACAATGGGGAAAACTGCTACCAAATTATGTATCAAGGAAAGTATTTTCTCATAAAAAGATCTTGGTAAACATTTTATATTAAGCTGTGATCCCATTATGCAGGCCAGCAGAAGCTAAATCAATGAAACATACCAACTGCTCTGAGTCAGCAATAGCAGGATCACTCATGGACACACACACACACACACACACACACACACACACACACACACACAGATGATAACTAAATATCAGCACAATTCTTTAACTGAATAGCCCTTCATTGCTAAGTAAGAATGGCAACACAGTTAAATGTTAGGACATCTACAAATAAAACTCATGAAGGTTATTCAGCCAAAAGAAACATAGTTTGAGCATCTATTTAGATGCTTCTATGGCTTAGATATGGTTTAAATGCCTCCCAAAGATTTATTCATTGGAATTTTGGTCCTTGGTGTGATGACACTAATAGGTAATGGTACATTTAAGAGATAAAGCTGACTTTGCATCCGACAATCTGTAATAATGACCTGCCAGACAAAATGTGCCATCAGACACAAAACTGGCATGATTGTTATCAGGGTAACCAAACATTTTCTCCTTGGATTTGAGGTCCACTCCACTTGAGGGAACTCATGCCAGGTACTGTTTACCTGGTCAAGAACTGTGGCAGACAACGTCATAGGCCTTGGTACTCATGAATTCACTACATCTATGTATTCATGCACAAAACCTGAACAAGGCTGGCCTCATCAACATTTCATCCCCACATCTCTCTGAAGAACTAATGGCAGTAAGTGGTTGCTAGAAAAGACGGGTATCATTCTCTTTAGTGATATAGCCACTGATAAGTTGCCAAAGCTCCAGGAAATAATGCATGCCCATGTAAGCAACGCTAATAAAACGCTCTGTGTCACACACAACAAGAAGGTGTGAAACTAGAGGGAAACTTAGAAGTAGAAGGGTTCCATTGAGAGAGGGAGAAGAATGAGAGGGTAATAGAGGTGTGTGTGTGTGTGTGTGTGTGAGTGTGTGTGTGTGTGTGTGTGTGTGTGTGTGTGTGTGTACTGTTAATAAAGGGGTGAGAGGTAGGTAGACCCTCATGGAGGGTTTTAAAGTCATTGGAAGTGTGTCCCCAGAGAGTATTAAGGTAGTTGTGAGACCTGAGAATGTCCTCCCAAGAGTGAGCTGCTACTACACTAAAGAGTGAGGTCTCCTTTTCCCCTTAACCTGGCTTCTGGTCCTGTCTTTGAGATTTTACCTCTGTGGTGTAACAATTTCCTCTGAAGTGAAACATTTCCATGGGGGGGGTAAGGATGGAAGCTCATAAGACCTCTGAAGTAAAAAACAAAATAAAACAAAACAAAACAAAAAACCACAACAAAACCTTACAGGACACAGGAAGATCCTGAAACTTACAAGACTTCCTGAGGTCCTACTCAAGGTTGTGCTTGCCACAGTACTCACTGGAAAGAGCAAACTTTTCTGTGGGGCTGATGGCAAGTTTTTCAGAAAGCCTTAGGGATGCAGCTTTCATGAATCATGAAGGCCACCTCATTCCGGGATGGTCTTTTCAGTGAGGCAGCTGCCTTTAAGTAATCCGTATTCCTGTAATTAATTTCTGCCCAACCTCCTGTAAGGGACCTTAATAAACTAACCGGTTCACTAAGCTAAATGTGTTAGAATTCTTTCTGTGGTCTTTCATTGGTGCCTTATCTGGGATGAATCCCACACATAGCCTACTGGCTGCTCTATTTCTGGGTACACACCCACCATAAATAAACAAGGACCACAAGCTAGTTGTTATGTAGAAATTTAGATCGCTCACTATTTTAGACTAAAATAATTACACTGCATCAAGTACCACAAACTGAGTAAAGCTAAGCCTGGACCCTCTCCAAAACTGAGCCCTCAGCTTTCCATGAACACAGATGAGATAGTTAGATAGAACTTGCTGGAGCTCCTAGGATGAGTACACGGGTAACAGATTGTATCAGGGTGAGATCTAGGTGTAAAATGTACTTAGAATGGCTTCTAGGGCCAACACTTGTAGGACACTGAAGTAAACAATAGACACAGGGCTGTGGTTAGTGCCAAGAAGACCTAGAGAGTCAATTGAGTTGGACCATGGGAGCTTAGGTAGAACTCTGGCCATATCCCAAATCGGCACTAAGGGATGTGCCTTTATGGCTCCATGCCGACCAGTCATTGATTAGGATCTATGTAGGCATGGGGGATAACCTTTCAGGAGGTTACTGTTCCGCTAAGAGTGATCCTCAAGGGTGCCGAGGGCTGGAGCACACTCATCTGAGCCCTGTCAGTTGTGTTAGCAGTCCTCGGAGTTTGGAGATTAGGGCCACACTCATGCAAAGAGCAGCATGCAATCCTGCAACAGATGATGGGATGATGTCCTAGGCTGCATGTGGTCTTCAGAGCCAACACCATCACACAGACTCACTGGCTGTGACTGGGCATCACAGCAAGTACAAAAGGAAGAGCTTCGCCTAGGGCTAAGCCACAACACAGGACTGACTGTTTCCTCTGTTCTTCAGACTGAAACCTTTTGCACTGACTCCACCCTTCTAGTTTTTGTGCTCAGGGTTTGCAGAACTGCAGCAGGAGTAGTGGTGCAGCCAGCTTCCTTGAGGACAGAATCCGTCAGTCCTGCAGGAGAAGGTGAGCTGGGTGGGAAGGAGGACACAGGGCATGTGGAATAGGGGCTGGGGTAATGGACATGGTGCACTCCAGGCATTCAGTGCATGAAGCTGAGAGGTCCTGGGGGGATACTGAGACTTCTTAGTATGAGGTCCATCATCTCGAGACTCGTAAGAAAGATTTGCTTGATGGTGGATTCTACCCATGTCATTATGTGCTGTTGCCTAAAAACCCATCACCTTTTCTGAAGATGTCACTACTGTCCCTGAGGCAGATCTTCAGAATTAGGAGGCAGGTCACCAAGTGTAAATGTGCCCTAACTCCCTTCAATTCCCCACATCAAATCTCAGAGCACCAATGACTGTTAGAGAGACATCAACAAGATTGGAATCTTGTTGTTGACTCCATGTCTAGGTCCACCTTGTGCTCCCCAGGAAAGAGCCCATGACTCTAAAAGTTCAGGGGCTGGAGTGGAGGATGTGAGCTCTGGGAATAGGACTGGCTGTGCTGAAGGACCAGTGTATCTGTAATTCTGGCTGAGCCTGTGAGCTGCAGTGTTTGCAGTCTGGGTCTTCTTTCATGGTGCTATGGACTCTACCAAGGGCCTTGTACTTGCAGGGCCAATGCTATGCCACTGAGTGATGGCTTCTGCCCTTTGTCAATTTTCTTCATACAAATGGGCTTGCATAGCAGATGCCTTAATCTTGAGTGGTGTTCACACTCAGCACTGCAAATGTGAATTTATTTGCTCTATGGAGTCCCAGAACCACCCTGATGGGATGGTTGCATGGTCGCTTTTTGCAGTGGAGGGAACTGCATCTCACAGGGATTTAGGGATTCTCAAGAGTGGTCTAGGCCCTCATGTATCTCTGCAGTCTTCTGAGGCACTTTCTCTGTTTGATTCTGAGCTGCAGGTTCTCTGGGTCTTCCTAGAACCACATTAGAAAGTTTTGGGATGAGTGTTTCTGTCTCCCAAGCCTGGCCTGTCAGTATGGAAAAAAAAAAAAAAGCCAGCTGAGAGATGGGCCGCCCTCACCTGGTACCATTAGGGCAGTCTGTCTACAGCTCCAGTTCCCACAGGGAGGGCTGTCCTCTCCCCTCTTGTTCCTGGTAGCACATCTGAATTGATACCCACTGGCCTTTAGAATCTTGACCTGAGGATGAACCAGGAAGAGATTGCTTGGAGCCTAGTAATGAAGGGGTTCAGTGCAGTCAGAGGGTCTTGGCCTCCAGTCCCTTCACTGGAGTATATGAGTACAGGGAACTAGAGCAAGTGTTTGGGGATGCTGGAACCACTGTTTTCTTACCTATAACATTAGGAAAGAAATTGATTTTCCATCATTGAGCCATTATGAGGAGAAAACATTCCCATGATATGTGCACATATGTGGACATAATACACAGAGAGTTGTACTTAGAAAATGCATATAAAAACCATAAATCTTTACTAGAGGAAATATTACAGAGAAGGTGAGGTGGCCACTTCTCTACACCCTGGTCCTGAGCAGTTGCTGCTGTGACATCCATGGAATAGAACACATGCTCTGTTTGCATGTGAGTTACTGCTCCCGTCTCCCAGTCATGGCATGTGGGATCATCCTTTGCTCTGCCTTTTATAGCTATCACTCCTGTGAGAGAATTTCTGCACACTTCTCGTTATATTGTTCTCAGTGTGTCTGTAGGTGCATCCTCAGATTTGATGTTGTGTCCAGGGCAAATACTTCAGTAATGACCTTTCGCAGACCTGAGAGACTTAGCCTTCACATCTGCTGTTCAGGAGCTTCTGCTTTCCTCACACCTGTGTCAATGGCATGCGCTGCTGCAGGCTCAGACTTCTGCTAAGTATATGGATGAGAAGTGTACCCAGGAATTACCACTCATCTAGGGACCCTTCATTAAGTGGTGGGATGTAGATACCAAGATCAGAGCTCATGAGGGGCTGGTTTTTACTGCTCTCGCTTAGCAGGCAGAGTCAGCAAAGACACCTAGCGATCTTGCCAACCCCTCGCTTTACCTATCTACACTCTGTATGCGCATGTGTGTTTGAGTTTTGAGAATTTCATATCTGAGTACTGTATTTATATAATTTCTGTGCTCAAGGCTGACTCTAACCTTTGCACTTTCCTTATGATGTCATTACCTATTATATTTGCAAGTTATTTAGGTATTTGTTCAATGCGACCGTTCATATGCTGATCCATATGCCTTCAAGGAACAGATTGCTGGATAGAGCCTAATATTTGACCGAGTGTTTTGTCTGCAGTTTTTCTATGCATAGTGAAAATGTCTCTCTGTTTCTTGCTCTCTCTATTTGAGTTGTCTGTCTAGTTCTTCAAATACTTAGGGCAGTGAGGTGGAAACATCTGGGTTTTAGTAGAAAAGATTTTTCCCCCACTAATATCTTGCTAGCTAGCTTAGGGACTCAATGAGTAAGATGGAGACGGAGACAGAAGGATAAACATGTAGGATAAACTTGCATCAGTCCACATTTTCTGCAGTGTTCGTATGTGAACCCTGGCTGGTGGGTTACCGTCATAACTTCCTCTTCATGAGCCCAGTCACTCTGCAGAAACCCCACCTTGTCATAATGCACCATGTTTATAGATTCTATCTTGGTAATATTTTATTAGGACTTGGTATTAATAATTGTATGTGAGATTTCCTTGTGTTTTTATTCAGTCATTGTCACCTTTGGGCCCTGAGTTTCATTTGCCTCCTAGGAGGCATGTGGAAGCTTTCTTTCCTTCCCTGGGTTCTGGGGGAGAATGGTGTCTGAATTCTCCAGTCTCCCGGGGTTTAATGTAATAAAATTGTTCTGAGAAGCTATGGGGAGCTGTGCATTTCGATGAGGAGCTTAAGAAGTAATTTGTAATGTCTTTCATGGTTCCCTTGGCTATCTCACTGCCTGCAGCCACTTGGTTCAAAACGGAAAGGGCCTATTTGTGCACAGTTACATTGTGATTTAAAATCCAGATATTAGCTTCTGAGTAGTCTCCTAAAGGGGGATGGTCACCCACAGTTCTGAGCCAGGCAACCTCCAAACACTTTGTGCTGCTAAACCCCACAGTTTTTCTGCGATTGCCCCTTAGTGTGAGAACCTTTGCTGAAGGAAAAGATAGAAAGGTCAGAAGGGTCAGTGTGGATTCCAGTTTATCTAAACCACTTTCTCCCCTTGCATGTACTCAGGCACCTGGAGTCCAGAGCTTCCTGAAAAGACTATGGCTGAGCCCAGTGACAACTCTCTGAGGATTGTTCTGGTAGGGAAAACAGGAAGTGGGAAAAGTGCCACAGCAAACACTATCCTGGGGCAAAAGACATTTGCTTCTAGAATTGCACCCCATGCTGTCACTAAGAGCTGTCAGCGAGCATCCCGCAAGTGGGAGGAGAAAGAGCTCCTGGTTGTTGACACCCCAGGGCTCTTTGACACCAGGGTAAAGCATGAAACCACCTGCATTGAAGTCAGCCGCTGTGTCCTCTACTCCTGCCCTGGGCCTCATGCCATCGTCCTGGTACTGCGGCTTGGTCGCTACACAGAGGAAGATCAAGAAACTGTTATTAGGATCAAGGCTATCTTTGGGGAGGCAGCCATGAAGTACATGGTTGTCTTGTTCACCCGCAAAGACGAGCTGGAGGACCAGATCCTAAGTGACTTCATAGCGGACTCAGATACAAACCTAAAAAGCATCATCAAGGAGTGTGACGGCCGCTGCCTGGCCATCAACAACAAAGCAGAGAAGGCTGAGAGGGAAATGCAGGTGCGGGAGCTGGTGGAGCTGGTAGAAGCAATGGTGCAGAAAAATGGCGGCGTCTACTTCTCTGATGCCATATACAAGGACGTGGAGCAAAGGCTGAGGAAAGAAGAAGAGACCCTGAGGAAACTTTACACTCATCAAAAAGAGAATGAAATTAGAATAGCACAGGAAGAGCATGATCTTGGGAAACTTAGTACTCAGGAAAAAGAGGGCATGATACAAGCAATTAAGGAAAAATATGACAAAAAGATAAGACAAGAAGCAGAGAATAACATATTCAGCCAGATTGTTGAAGGAGTTAAGAAAATTCTTTTGAAAATATGGCATGTGGTGGTAGCACAAACCTTTAATCCCGGCACTCCTGAGGCAAAGGCAAGTGGATCTCTGTGAGTTCGAGGCCAGCCTAGTCTACAGAGTAACTTCCAGGACAGGCTCTAAAGCTACAGAGAAACACTGTCTCAAAAAAAAAAAAAACAGAAAGAGAAAGAAAGAAAGAAAGAAAGAAAGGAAAGGAAAGGAAGAGAAAGGAAAGAAAAGGAAAAGAAAATGTTGCATTTTTTCATAAGTAGTCTGTGCACATATATTTTTTCTTCAGTCATTCTGAGAATTTCTCTGTCTCATTCCCTACCATTCTCCCTACTGGTCCTTTCCCATAGCCACCAACAAACTTAAGAGATAGCAAAACTGGGAATTCACTGAACCAAATTCAGGACTCAGTGTGAGTCTCCAAGATCGTGTCACCCACTCCACACTCAGCTCCTGTGCTAGCTTGCCCTGCCTTCCTCATGCTGACGGACCAGGATGCCTCTGTAACTATGAGCCCAAATAAACACTGCTCCTTTAAGTTGCTCCTGTGAGATGTTTGTCACACTAACCAAAAAGTCAAAACATAGACCTTTATCAGTTTGTAATTGTGACTTTATTGTTAAAGGCGATCTTATAGTATTAGGACAATACAGAAGTGTTTGTTCTGAATTTCAGAGTCAAATTCTCAACTATGACCGTGATACACCAGTTTCCTCTAGGAATCAACTCCATGCTTTCCTTTGTAACTCTTTGGAATCACTCACTTAGGGTTGCTTAATCCTAACTCCATAGAGCCTCTGCCCCTACAGGACATGATTTACTGACACACAGAGCATAGCTTAGGGCTGGGACATAAGGATAAGGAGAGAGGAGAAAGCATCTAGGGCAGTTTCTCCCAGTGTTTCCAAAGCTATAAAACTTCACACCCAGGTCCAGACAACACAACCCCAAATGTTAGAAGTTTAACAATTGCTTGTGTTTCCATTTTGCATAAAACTGAGTCCCAGGAAATAGAGAATGGTCCTGGCACCCCACAGCTCCTCACTGTTTCCCAGGGCTGGTGCAGCTGTGAGAAACTGCCCTAGATCTCACGCCTGAGGGTCAATGCTCAAATGAGTACTATATCCCATTTGACTATATGGTGTTAGGTGTCCACTGTTCTGCGAGTTCAGATGGGGTGGCTCAGTTTTGTTCAGAATTTTCTTTCAATATTTGCCCATTTTCTGTGTCTTTTGTGAAGATTGATTAGGATATGAGAACATGCCTATCAGTAATGTTTAATTGGTGACCAGAAACAAAAATAGAATCACACACATTTCAAAGAAACAATCATCTCCCAAACACCCAGGCAGCAGGAATGGCTCAGAATCCGACTAGCAGATTCCTCCCAACTCCAGGTGTGGGACCTTCTTGCTCATGCCTGACACCCATTCCCTTTTCTCTAAGCTTGGCCCTCTTTGTACAATTGACAGGATTAAGATATTCCCAATGACAACTAAGAATCAGTTGTTTGCTGTTAGACTGATGTAGTCATTGTGGTCTCTGGTTCCTTCCAGCTAATTCCTGAGTCTCCCTGAGGGCCCATGAGCCTGGGAAACCATCACTGGGGCAGGAATAGCACAACTCCAAACACCTGCTCCATTGGAGTGGGAGCTTTCTTACAGCCAGAAGCTATCCATGAACACGTGGTTAGCAGAGCCCAGTAGAGTACACACAAAAAATTGTCAAGTAAATAGTATTAATTATACACTCTTTAAGCAAATAGGTAACTGTTTCTCAGAATAAGTGGCTCTGTGATAAGCAATTTTCTTAGGAGGAGTGAATTTTACCTTAATTTGGTAATGTCTGTCTCTCTGTGTATGGGTTTCCTCACTGAAACCCATGTTCCTGGGGTCTGGATCAGTCCCATGCTGGTTTCCCAGCTATAAGTCTGGGTACCAAGAGCTCCCCGATGTTCAGGTCAGCTGTTTCTGTGGGTTTCACCAGCCTGGTCTGGACCCCTTTGCTCATCACTTGTCCTTCTCTGCAACTGGATTCCAATTCAGTTCAGTGATTAGTTGTGGGTGTCTGCTTCTACTTCCACCAGCTGCTGGATGAGGGCTATCAGGTGGCATATAAGTCAGTCATCAATCTCACCTGGCCACTTCTTAAGACCCCTGGACATGCTTCTGTCTCAGAAGCCTCTCCTTTATCCTTCTCCATTTATTTATTTATTTATTTATTTATTTATTTATTTATTGGTTTTTCAAGACAGGGTTTCTCTGTGTAACTCTAGAGCTTATCCTGGCACTCGCTCTGGAGACCAGGCTGGCCTTGAACTCACAGAGATCCACCTGCCTCTGCCTCTCGAGTGCTGGGATTAAAGGCGTGCACCACCAACGCCCGGCCCTATCTTCTCCATTTATATAACACAATTATATATAGATCTTATAGAATGGTTCACTTGAATTTTTTGTATTACTAATGAGGTCATACATGGCATTTGTCATCAATTTGTTTGCTTACTATTGTGGTGCTGGGGATGGACCCCAGGCCTCCAGCATCACTGGCAACTGCACAATCACAGAGCTCTTTTGTTGTTGTTTTGTTTTGGGCACAGGGTCTCACTAAGTTGCCAAGGCTGGCCTGGGAAGCCACGATCCTTCTCCCTGCCCCAGCCTCCTGAGCATTTGGATTATAGGCATACATCGCCATACAGCAACATTCCACAGCAGAAGTTTCATTTTTGAACGACTGGAGTCTTTTATCTTTAATGATTTGTTTCATTATTTTTTAAGGTTTGTGTGCAGGAGTGTGTCTGCATGTGGTTGTGTGAAGTTGAGTGAGAGGCCAGAGGTTTTGCATGACCTGGAGCTGGAGTTCCAGACAGTTGTGGGGTTGCCTGACATGGGTGCTGGGAACTTAACTTGGTTCCTCTGGAAGAGCAACAAGTGTTTCTAACCACTGAACCATCCCTCTAGACCTATATTCTTTTATATTAGAACATTTGGAAAGCTATAAAACTCTACACCCAGGTCCAGACAACACAACCCCAAATGTTAAAGTTTAACAATTGCTTGTGTTTCCATTTTGGGTAAAAGTGAATCCCAATAAATAGAGAAGGGTCCCTGCACCCCACAGCTGCTTGCTGTTTCCCAGGGCTAGTGCAGCTTCTGTGTGTTGATATCTGCAATGGTTTTTTATGGACACCTATAATTTTAAATTTAAAAATAGGTTTCAGTGTGATTTTCAAGGTTTTGTGGCTTTAAAATATACACTCAACCTAGAAAAGAGGAGTAATAGTTTACACTTTGAGAACCATGCTACCCAATTTCTCAAGTGAAGGGCAAGCGTGAAAGAACATTCCACAGCTATAAAGTTCTTCTGCCTGCTCCTGGGGAGGAAAAAGGTGCCCTGTTGCTCTTTTCTGAGTGAGACTCTGAATTTGTCAGGAAACCTCTTTTATTTCACTGTGGTCCAGTACCCAGTAGAGTCTGAGGCATCTGAAGGAGGCTCTGTAGAGAAGCCTTAAACATCTCAGTGGAATCCCTTACCGTGTCCCATCTACGCCCATGACTCATCCCAGGCATTGGATGGGTAGATTGTCCAAGGGATCCCATGTAAGGGGAGAGATATCAGCTCTGTTCTAACTGCCCTGTGGGGTGACCATGCTGTTATGTGATCAGGGTGGAGGTGGATAAACAGGAAATGGCCTAGGTGGAGATAGCAGGCGTGGTGTGGCTACACCCACAGGCAAACGACAGCAGACAAATCTTGTTTTCATAATTTGAGACCTTTCTGAGAAATGGAGGTCACAGACTCCCACAGACACATAGAGGTCAAGATGAACAAACGTACACTCTAAACAATGAGGTGAGAGCCGTGCTCTGAGTGGAGCCAACATGTAAAGCTGTGAAGTTATGAAAGACAGGAAGCATTGGAGGCTAAGTGCTGTGCTGACCTCATGTGTGGACGTGGGGTGAACACGGCCGGTTCTCCACTGCTTTCTTCCTGTTTACTCTCTCCCGTGAGCCTGGGCTTCCTCCATGATAGAAGCCAGAGGCTGTGCAAAGACAGAGTACAGTGTTTGCTGAGGGGGCTTGGAGGGACAGGAAGAACTGATCCTGTGTCTCACAGTGTGACCCGCCCCTGGGATATTAATACTTTGTGCCAGGGTCCGGGGCAGGGTGCTAATCCCAGTCTTAATTATTCATTAGTGTCTCCGATGCAGCAAGGCTGAGGGGAACCATGACAGTCAAAGTTCCAAATTGCTGCTCCCCGACAGACTCCTTACCCTGGCTTCACAGAACCTTCCGCACTCAGTATCTCTGGTCTCCAAGAGGGATTGCTAGTCCTGAGAAATACATTGTGGAGTTTTAACCATGTTCAACTGTGGAGACTGGGCCATGTCATGGATGAGGGTTTCTTGCTTGCTTGAGTATGCCTAGAAGTTGAGAGTTTTAGGTGTCAGAGGAGGAGGGGATTTAACATGATCCACTGTAATCCTGCCTTCAGCAAGTTGGGCTCAAAGGTTTAATAATACCTCGCCGAAGAGCAGAAAATGCAGGCAAGCATCAGGCCCACAGCTGCAGCCCTGGTCCCAGGTCGTTGGTTCTGCTCTTCTGGGGTCCAAGGACAGGAACAATACTGAGGTGCTTCCAGAAAGGCCAGGGCTCCCCCATGGAAAGCTGGTGTCACTGGGCCACCAAAGGAGTCTGAATGAGCCATGATGACTTATATGAGAAGGGAAATAGACGATGGGGAGTCCCTGTGTTTCAAAGAAGAAGAACAAAGGCTCGGGGCTCGTGTCCCTTCCCTTTGTTGTCATCGGTATAACTACCTTGGTAGAATTTAGAATTCCTGTCATAGTGTGGAAGGCCTCATGGGAGGTTTCTTTACATGCGGATCTTTCTGCCCTCATTCTTCTCAACTGAGCAGTTTGCCTGTGTCTGACATTTCCTCCACCAGAAAAGGAAACCTTTGATCTTCTGAAGCATGAATTCTCAGGCAAATTCCTCCACAGAGGTGCTGGCTTGGCCCAAGGACTTTGGGCTTGTTGCACTACCATACATTATGGTGGAAACGTGGTGGAGAAGACCTCTGCCTCATAGAATCAAAAAAATAAAGGGAGAAACAGGAAGGGCAAAGGGCACCAATATCTGCTTCAAAGACACGTCTCCAATGACAACTCCTTTTCACTGGCCTTTACCTCCTAATGGTCCCATCACCTCCATTAAAGCCATAGACAGGAGATAAAGGAGTCACCATGTGGGTGTTTGGAGACTCTTGTCCAAGCTTTAGCGCAGCCTAAATGTCACATGTAAGAAGCAAACCCAGAAAGTTATCTTAGGAACAAATTCTCCACTCTAATCATAGCTAACCCAGGACCTGTTCCATTGGATATGGGGAGTAAGCCAGTATCAGTAGTCCATGTGAGGGCAACAACCCAGGACAGAAGTTGTGAATTTGAAGTTTCTGTTCCAGCAGCTTCTTGGGAACCTGTTGGGACCCAGCCTCCACAGGGTCTCTAAGAGTTGTTTTCCAGCATAACCACAGGTACCTCCTGTTTATCTGAACTCACCCTAATAGGATCAGTATCCTGTTGTGACCCCTTTCACCTGGGATTTTTGTAAGTTTGTATATAAGGCTGCTCCACAATAAAGGCGAGAGACATTCTCTCAGAAAAGGACCAGACATCTTGAGGTTTATCCAAATCTCCAGGCTATTGACCAATACTCAGACTTAGTGGCCAAGAGCAGCCACAATTTGAGGTCCCACCAAGAGCAGGAAAGAAAGGGGACCCTGAGAGATCACTGTCAGAAGGCTGACAAGAAAGTAAGGAGTTATGAGGATGTATTACAAAAGGTACTAAAAAATAGGTATCTCAACTCCTAAGAGAGTTGGATTAGAAAAAGGTACTAGATAATAGATGCCTCAACTCCAAATTGAGTTGGATTGTAAAGGCACTAAAAGGGCTGTGCCTCAACTCCTAAGAGATTTGGATTGTAAAGGTACTGGAAAAGGGGGTGTCTCAACTTCAAAGAGAGTTGAGCTCTAAAGGCACTGGAAAAGGGGTACCTGAACTCCTAAGAGATTTGGATTGGAATAGAGATCACAGTCAATCACACAGAGAAAGTTTAAAGAGACAATGTACTGGTAAGATTTCATTTTAACTTTGGATTAAGTAATAATGCTAAAAAATTATTGAAGAAATACAGGAAATCCTCCACTGAGGAATCCCTCCCCCTGTGAGCTGCACACCAGCAGCCAGCTGACCCAGCAGCCCAAGCCCTTGTCCACTCAAGTCTGCTGTGGGCTCCCGTCAACAGACAATGATGTGGTGTGCACAGGCTGACTGGAGAAATCACCTCCTGAGAAAAAGTTGGGACACTATGCTTGGAAAAAATGCTGGTTTATCCTGCAGATTGGTCAAATGAATGGTAACCCAGATGTTCTAAAATACTATAAAAATAAACACTCCAAGAAACCCCTGCGGATCATCAACCTAAACTTCTGTTACCAGTTGGGTGTAGATATACAAGTGACTTTCAACAAAAAAGAGCTCCTAAAGAGTTTTATGTTTAATATCAAGACCAATGAGCGCACCTTCTACCTGGTGGCTGAGACAGAGGCTGACATGAATAGGTGGGTCCAGAGCATCTGCCAGATCTGCGGCTTCAGTCAGACTAAAGTGAGCACAGACTCCCTAAGAAACCTTTCTTCAGCCAGTCATAGTCTCCGCTCCTCACCAGCTGAATTCAACAGCTCCAGTCAGACCCTGCTCCGAACACGAAGGTCCTCAGCCCTTTCACACTCTAGCCAGCTACCTCTGCCAAGCCACATCCAGACTGCCTTGTCCACCAGTGCACCTCAGGAGCATCAACACTTAGACCAATACATAAGTCAAATAACAAAAAATACAAGAAATGCCAGCTTCTCTCAGAGAACCCTACAGGAGAGTGATACAGCTACACAAAAACTTGCTCAGGGCAATAGACACTGTATCAACAGAGTCAGCAGTCAGGTCCATGGCTTCTGTATCCTTCCTAAGCCAATACAGTGGTTTTGACCTGCCCCATAGCCTGGCTTCACACAGCCACACCAAGGGCTGCCTCACAGGGTCTGCGACAGATAGTGAGGATGTGTACACCTTCAAGACACCCAGAAACACCCCGTGTAGAAAATTTAGAGACCTCCCAGTGGACTCAGCCATAGGTCCCCCACCACTGCCCCCCAAGACACCTTACAGGGACAGCCCTCAACAAAGACCTCAAGTCAATGACTACATGTACCCAACACGAGGCAAAAAAAAAAAAAAAAAACAACACCTACTGGTATGGTAAATCTCCAAAAAAGACTATCGTATGTTTACCAGATAATGCCAGCTCTGATGACAAATATGTGCCTGTAACCCCAGGTTCTGACATCCCCGTGAACACAATTCCCCATCACATTGCCAGTCGAGGAAACAGATCCAGCCACCCCCGGTCTATCACAACCTCAAGCCTGGCCAAAGCCAGAACCACTTGACCTGAGAAACAACACTGTTATCAATGAGCTCCCTTTCAAGTCTCCTGTCACCATATCTTGGTCCACGGTCAACCACACCTTTAACCCCAGCTCCTCCCAGTACTGCCGTTCCATCTCCATCACAGACTCTGGAGACAATGAGGAAAAACTGTGTCCCTATACAGAACTCAATGTCTTCATCCCCTGTACCCAGTCACACTAACAACCCAGCTCCAAAAAAGAGTACTGATAATGTGAATTACATAGCCTCAGACTTCCAGCCGCCTTCCCCGAGCCCTCAACACAAGCCATCCACATCATTGTCACATCAGATGAGAAAGGAGAATATGTCCAAACAGATAAAGAATAGACCCAATCCCTACAAAAGACCATACAGGAATGCACAAAGATGCGGCAGTCCTCAAGACCCTCCAGAGATGCCAAGCTATGGTAAGGATGGCCATCCCCCAACACCTTCTCTCCTTTGTGAATTTTGTTCAAAAGATGTATGTATTTTCTGTATATATGGTATGCCCACACATATGTATATATAAAGTATGATCGTAAATATGTGACTGTTAGCAAAAGAATGCTATTATGTTGTCTTTAAATAATTAATTGCTGGAGAAGGAACAACAGTTGTTAAAGTACAGGTTACGTGGGAGAGAAATTTCTGCTTTTTTTCCACGGAGGGTGAAGAGCTGTGGATTCCTTTCATACTGGTATGGTTTCATGGGGCAGGACCCCAGGAAGCAGTGGCCCAGGTGATCCTTATATTTGTTTTCATTTATATCTGGTCAGTTAGAAATGGTAATGGTCACAGTCAATCACTTTTTAAAGGAAAAAAGAGAAATAGGATATAGAAATAATACTTTATATTAAAATGGATCCTCATTTGTTGATACTTTGTATTGAAATGGATCTTCATTTGTTGATATTAGTTAGGTTTTCTAGATATATAGATATTCTTCAAACCATTCAAAGACCTATGGAATATATGGCATTTAAATGGTTTAGGGTTTTTCTTGACAGTGAGATACAACTTCTCCTGGCACAGCAGTTACATCTGAGAGGAAGATGGGCATCAAAGAAGTAAAGTTTGCCTTTGATATGGCAAGACCAGCCATTTGGGAAAAATGCTGCTCCTGCCTAAATTGTTTGACTGTTGCTTTATACACTGGTCAAACAGTGCCCACAGGAAAGTGACTACTGAAACAAGATGGACAGTCATAAAAGGTTCTGGCTTCATGGAAGAGTCTGCCAGATATCTACAGGATACAAAAAAAGGTGACAAACTGCCAATGCAGTTGGCTTTCTCTGCTTTACCGAGAAATCTGTCAGACACATTGTGACCTGTAGGCTAAAAATGGATGCCCCAACATTACCAAAAAACTTTAGGTGACTGTCTAGGAAGGAAGATGTGTCTGTCATTTCTAGAGTTTATATATTATTGTTCTATGGTCTTTGATGGAGTTAAAGATAGATAGTTATAGTAACACACTAAGATAGAATGGTTAAATTCTTATAGTTCTTACTTTGTCACTGTTTTGTTATATATAAAACAGGGGGAGATGTTGGGACCCAGCCTCCACCGGGTCTCTAAGTGTTGTTTTCTAGCATAACCACAGGTACCTCCTGTTTATCTGAACTCACCCTAATAGGATCAGTATCCTGTTGTGAACCCTTTCACCTGGGGTTTTTGTCAGTTTGTATATAAGGCTGCTCCACAATAAAGGTGAGAGACATTCTCTCAGAAAAGGACCAAGAGTCTTGTTGTTCATCCAAATCTCCAGGCTTTTGCCCAATATTTGGACTTAGTGGCCAAGAGCAGCCACAGGAACCAGAGCTTCCAGGCCCTCAAGTGATGCAGGCAGAGGCTTGGCAGCCCTGTACCAGGCAGGAGAAAGACAAAGTTAGGAGAGTGAGCCCTGCTACCTTTTTGTTTTCCTGACATTGCTTTTAATATTAGTGGTTCGACATTTACATGTACACACATACTGTGTCCTGACCAAATCCACATACTTCCCAAACTCTGTAGTCACCAGTTTATATTCAGATTGATTTAAAAAAATACCCATGTGTAGTATTTATTTTTATACATCCATTTTGCTGTAAATAACAGGATTTCCTTTATGGTTGAATGAAACACACACACACACACACACACACCACATTCTTTTTATCCATCCATTTTTTGAGCACCTACACTGATTCAGTATCTCATCTATTGTGAATACTGCTCCAATAAACAAGAGCACGCAAGTATCTCTCTGATATTCTTATATCATTCCCTTTGAATATGCAGCCCCATGTGGAATCTCTGTATCATGTGCTACATTGATTTCTAGTGTTTGGAAGAATCCCACTGTTCGACATGGTGGCTGTGCTGGCTAACATGCCCCCATCATGCTTCACCCGCAATTGTTACTCTTTGCTGTTTTATAATGTCCGTTCTAATTTAGACAAATGGCATTTCATTGCTTTGGTTTGCCTTTCCATCAAGATAAATCATACTGAGGATTTTTTGTATATGTGTTGGCTCCTTGTAGGTCTTCTGAGAAGCATCTATTTGGCCCATTTCTTGTTCTGATTTTACTTGTTCTCTGTGGTTATTCCTTATATGATGCAGATACTAAAGCAACTGTGTTCTCCTGCTTTGTGTGGTACCTCTTCATTCTGTTTATTTTCTATGATATAATCTCACTTTGGGGTCAGAAACAGAACACTTACTCTCAATATCAATCTCTTGAAGCATTTTCTGTATATTTTGTTCTAGTAATTTCAGAGTTTCAGGTCTTGTATCTAGGCCTTTAACTCATTTTAAGTTTGTTGTTGTTGTTTTAATGTTGGATAACAGATAAGGGCAAAGTTCCAATCTTCTGTATGTAAATATCCAGTTTTTTGGAGGTGCTGTTTGTTAAAAAGGGCTGTTTCGGAATATGATTTTAAGATACATTACATTTGTTTGTGCTGTGGAACATTTGCTTAATGATGCAAAGATGTGTTGTATTCTTTTATGTTGTGTTTGTTTAACTCTGTGAAGCTGTGTTACTTTCCCTCTCTAAAACACCTGATTGTTCTAATAAAGAGCTGCACAGCCAATAGCAACGCAGGGGAAAGGATAGGGAGGGCTGACAGGCAGAGAAAATAAATAGGAGGAGAACTCTGGGGAGAGAAGATCTAGGAGCAAGAGGAGGAGGAGAACATCAGGGGCCAGTCACACAGCTACACAGCCAGCCGTGGAGTAAGAAATAAGGAAAGATATACAGGAATAGAGAAAGATAAAAGCCCAGAGGCAAAAGATATATGGGATAATTTAAGAAAAGTTGGATAGAAATAAGCCAAGCTAAGGCTGGGCATTCATAAGTAAGAATAAACCTGCTCTGGGCAGTGGTGGTGCATGCCTTTAATCCCAGCCCTCAGGAGGCAGACAGATTTCTGTGAGTGTGAGGCCAGCCTGGTCTATAGAGCCAGTTCCAGGACAGGCTCCAAAGCTACAGAAAAAAACCCTGTCTGGAAAAATAGGGTTTGGCTGACCCCAAAAAGAACCAAAGAGAAAAGTAAAACACAAAAAACCAACAACAGACTGTCCTTTCTCCAATGTCTATTTTTGGCACTTCTGTCAAGAATCAGGCTGAAAATGTGTGACTTTATTTCTGGATCAGTTGTGTTCTACTAGTCTATATGTTTGTTTTTATGTCAACATTATACTTTTCTGTTCCAATGGCTATGTTGTAAATTTTTTTTTCGAAACCAGGTACGTGGCGTTTTTGTGCATGATGGCTTTGTCCATGTAGGGATCGTTTGTGTTTACATATGAATTTTTGCATTGCTTTTGTTCATTGTCTGAAGAATATCATTAGAATTTTGATGAGGACTGTGCTGTGTGTGTAAAGTAGTTTGGATAACACCAACATTCAAGCTATATTTTCTCCAAGTCATGAACATGGCCATGTGTGTGTGTGCATGCACACATATGTGTACAGCTGTGTCTGTGTGTGTATCTCTGTAATGTGTCTTTTTTCAATTTATTTCATTGCTGTTTTAAATTTTCTTTGCAGAGGTCTTTCACTTCCTTTTGGAGTGTGCTATTTGATCCAGCGTCTTAAGTAGGTGATATTCAAGCCCACACTCTTAGTCAAGAGTGCAGAGCTCTTCTCTTTCACATGGTGCTGTGTATCCAAGAGTAACAGGCCACGGGTCAAACCAACACAACTGCCAGCAGACAGCCAGCATTTAGGGACTCGAGTCCTTGAAGCTTCAGTTGGTTCATTTTTACTTTATTCAGCTGCTTCGAGCTTTATCCCAGTCTCTACCTGAGCTTTCTTTTTGTTTTGTCTAGTCATTGTGCTCATGGAAAATGTTTACTCATAAACATGAGGCCAGTGGGTGGCTGGCACATGCTTTGTCAGAGGAGGATTTTTGACCCTCTGCTCACACGGAAGGACTGTCCTCTGCCATCTTCGAGGACTCTGCAGCAGCCATCTCATGGTTTTCTTCACACATTGAACTCGTAGCAGTTATTTTTCACACGTGGCCAACCACCTAACCGTAGAGTTCATCTTACAGTATAGTTGAACTCGGGAAAGATAAGAAGTCAAAATAGAAGGGGCTTTCACAGCCTATTTGGGGAGGAAATGGTGGTTGCTGATGAGCTTCTGAGCGGAGGAGAAAGAGCAGGTGAGAAGCCCATGAGCCTTCTCAGTGGCCTCAGCGCCTCTGCTCACTTTGACCACAATCACCTGTTCACATTCGATAAGGAGGCCGGTGAAGACACGAGAAGTGGAGCAGGGTCCCCGTGAGAGAACCAGAACCCAGTTTCTGTGAAGCACAGTGAGGGGGAAAGGGTGTGACTAACCCTGAGGTGATTTTTTATTTTACATGAGAAAAATGTCAGGACCCATGTGCCCGAACTAGCTCATGTCCTGATGTCCATCTGTAGATCTGGCCCTTTGATCCCTTTGACAGTCTGAGAGTGTCTTTGTTTTCAGACTGCCACCAACCCTGCAACCCCCACAGCACCCCAGAAGTCCTCTTTTTTGAGAACTTCAAATTTAGTATTATTTCATTCTTTTTAATTTTAAAAATTTATTTTTCATTTTACATACCAACCCCAGTTCCCTCTCTCTCCTTCTCTCCCTCCACTTCCCCCTTCCCACCCCCCATCCACGCCTAAGAAGGAGTAGGGCCTGCCTTGGGGAGTCAACAAGCTCTGGCATACCAAGTTGAGGCAGGACCAGGCCCCTCACCGCCGTAACAAGGCTGATCAAGGTATCACGCCATAGGGAATGAGCTCCAAAAAGCCAGTTTGTGCACCTGGGATAGGTCCTGGTGCCTCTCCCAACAGATCAAGCCACATAACTGTCACCTACATTCAGAGGGTCTAGTTTGGTCCCATGCAGGTTCCCCAGCTGTCAGTCCATATTCACTGATAGAGGAGTTAGGGAGAAACCTGGTGCTAAAGAAATTCTCAGGAATCCACAAGGATGATCCCAGCTGAGACTCCTAGCAGTAGTGGAGAGGGTGTCTGAATGAGCCTTCCCCTTTAATCAGATTAGTGACCACCCGAATTGTCATCGTAGAACCTGCATCCAGTAACTGATGGGAGCAGATGCAGTGACCACAGCCAAGCACTGGGCTGAGCTCCTGGAGTCCAGTTGAAGAGAGGGAGGAGGAATCATATGAGCAAGGGCGTCAAGAGCGTGATGGGGAAACCACAGAGACGGCTGACCCCAGCTAGTGGGCGCTCACAGAGTTCTTCTTTATAACACCCACCATGATAAAGTCTCTTCAACGGTATGCCTAGCAGAGGAATGAAGCAGACATGGGGGGCAGGGGGGTGATGAGAAAGTGTTTCTGAAAAGATAGCGGAAGAAGCCTCCAGGATGGGAGAACAGTCAGAAAAGTACCACAGTTGAGATGTCTGGAAGTGAGATGGCATTTCTGCTTTCCTGAACCAGGTTCAGATGCAACTAAGGTGATGGAAGAGCTAGGAACTGGGGACTGGGGAGATGGCTCAGCAGCTAAAAGTGCCTGGTGCTCTGTCAAAGGACCACAGGTCAACTCCTAGCACCCACGTGGCAGCTCACAACCATTTAAAAGTCCAGTTCTGGGGACCTGATGCCCTCTTCTGGCCTCATGGGTACTGTATGCCTGTGGAGCACAGATGTGAAGACAGGGAAACCACCATGCCCATAACAATAAGAAACTGGATTTTTAAAAAATAGAGAATTGCTCTAAACTAGAAGTGGACAAGATCATTTATTAATATCAATGCCAAAAACTAAATAAGCTAAAAACTAGCCAATTAACAGAATCCAGCCTTAAATGACTGAGACATGTCCTATGGGGATCAAACAATATTTGATATTTGAAAATATTTCCTTATCACTTAAAGCATCACCAAGCTGTGAAGCAGTGCACATTGATCACCTCCTTATCGGCTGAATGGTAATTAATGAAGTTAAAACTATAAATGGTTACCCTCTTACCTGTAGCCAAGTTTTCCATCTCAATCACAGTCACTATCTTATTTTTTTTTTTGAGACAGGGTCTCTCTGTGTAGCTTTGGAGGCTGTCCTGGAACTTGCTCTTGTAGACCAGTCTGGTCTCAAACTCACAGATACTCGCCTACCTCTGCCGTCAAGTGCTGGGATTAAAGGTTTATGCCACCACCACCTGGCTTCCACAGTCATTATCTTGTTTAATAAGAAACACTGATGTTATGCCACAGACACCAGGAAGATGATATGCAGGTCACTGCCACTATTAACATTCTTCTAGATATTAGCTGCAATAAACTAACAGTGGAAGAATCAAGAGGACAAGACAAGCTGTCCATCACTTGAGCCTATAAAAATGTACCTCTATAAATAAACACCAAAATAACCAACAGCAGAACTGAGAAACTGTCATGTGTAACATGGATATCAATAGACACTGTTCTTAGCATATTAAAATGATTCAACTACTTCCACATTGAGCAATTTGTATGAAAATCACAATGAAAAATTCATCTGTTATATTGGTAAAGATAAAATGATGAGCAAAGATTTGAGAAAAATAACATTAATAAGATGATAGTGAAATGCATTTTGCTAATGTTTTTATTGTTAAGCAGCTCAGTAACATTTATCAAACTTATAAGTGCACATATGAATTGTTAACTGGTTCTCCTTGAAGAAGCCAACTTAGGCAACCTGTTCCTCCACTAAAAGTCACTCTAAAATCTGAGGACATATGATAATTTCATTACACTCAATATTTTCTGTATCAGGAGTGAGTTCTGCTGAGGCTCAGCGAAAGTGGTCCAAACAACCACAGATAGCAGAGACAGTTAAATGATGTGGCATGCTTGAGCCTCTGGTTGTCACCTGTTCCTAGGTTCTCCAAGGTGGAGATGGGAGTGGGATCTCTCACACCTTCCCAAGGCAGTGTCATTCGTCCCCAAGTGTCATTGCTTCCCCAAGACCACAAGAGCATTGTAAAGTCAGAGGAGTCTAAAGGTAGCATTGCTTGGCTCTGTTCATGATTGGGCTAATAACAGGGAAGGCAGATTCTGTGTGAGACTCTGAGTTCACAGATGCACAAAGATTTCATTTAAATAGCCCATTGCATCATCATAGCAGCCCTGCCAAGTCTACTCACTGAAGTAAGGGCTCTGAGCATGCTCAAACAGAACTTTAGGAAGAACTACCTTGCATGTGCCTTTAAGGACTTGTTTGCCAGCCCTGAAGACAGAAGCCCTGACCCACTCATCACTCCCTCCAAACCTTCTCCATTCCCACCACACTGTAGTTGACACTAGAGGCCCCCTTTTCTGAATAGAACACATCCAATGTAAAGTCACATAACAAAACTCTAGATTGAAAAGACCTACATTGTAGTCTTGAGGAAGGAAGCCATCATTACATTCCCCAGACTTTGCAAAGCCCTAATAATTTCATCCAAACATCTCTAAATCAGTCTCAAGCAACTCTAACAATAAATATATCAAGGGTGTCTATAAGGTATAAGGAAATCATGAGCCAGTCGAACAGTTTGCCATGTATTGGATAAGCACTAACCTTGTAAGTTTGCCTACAGTGGGTGATGGCTTGAATGCCTTCATTTTTTCTACTACACCTCTGCAAAAAATAGATCCAATATAAGAGTGGGTTCATATGAAGAATGACATCACATGAATTCACAGATAAAGACTTCTCTCTCTCTCTCTGTGTGTGTGTGTGTGTGTGTGTGTGTGTGTGTGTGTGTGTGTGAGTGTTTTGCCTGCATGTATACGTGTGTACCACATGCATGCCTGGTTCCCATAGAGGTCAGAAGAGGGTGGAGGGCAGGAGAGGGCATTAGAGCCCCTAGAACTGGAGTTACGAATAGTCAGTTATGAATGGTCATGAGCCATCCTGTGGGAGCTGAACCAGCTCCTCGGCAAGAGTAGCAAGTGCTCTTAATCGATGAGCCATCTCCCCAGCCCCTAATTCACAAATGAAACGGACCACTTAATATGTGTTCATCTACTCCTTAGCATGTATTTAAAAGAGGTTTGGGTGAGAAGAAGGAGATGGCTGTCTGTGGAGTGTGAGGATGCCACACTGAAGCAGGACGTGGTGCTAACCCTCCCTGCCCAAGCTTTGTCCATGAACTGATCCAAGGAAGTGGCTGCTGTCTTTATATCATGACCCTTGACCTTCAAGAAAAAACAGTGACTTACACCTGACATCACAGATGGGAAACTCACAAGAGACAAATCTTTGTGCTTCCTGTGTTAGCAGCACCCACCTCCCAGTAATGTCACTGCATTCTCACAGTTGCCCCTGGGGGTGTTTGCCTTTGAAACCTGTCTCTTCTGTGGAACTGAGACAGCCAGCAGTAAGCTGTCCCCATTGTTCATAGAAAACCCGTTTTACTTCCCAATGTGCAAAATCTCAGGATTCAAAGCAAACTTAGTCAAAATCGACTTGAAGTAGCCTCTTAGCAGAAAGAAGCAAGGGGGTGGCAGGCAACGGAGACCTCCTCGCTGGAGAACACAGCCATATTCTGTCGGGTGGGGGTGGGGGAACTGAATGCAATAAACTTGTAGCAAATGTTCTCATCATGAGAGTTGGGACATTTTGTGGGGTATGTTCGGATTAGATATCCTCTTAACTCATAATCATCCAAGGCGAGTCTAAAATTTCCCCAAAGAAAGCAGGCTGTAAAACTTGCCAGGATCACACCTCTCCACCACAGCTTGGGACTTTTAAAAATACTAAATCCATTGTTATTTTTGCTTTGCAATTTTTATCACACTTCACCTGCGCCTCCTCCCTCACCACAAACAGTATTCTGTATCATCTTGCTAAAAAGTATGCCTTTAGCAAGCCTGGTGACGCAGGCCTGTAACACCAGTTACCTGGGGAGTCTGAGGCAGGAAGATGGCAAGACGAAGGCATGCCTCAGCTGCAGAGAAAGTTCAAGGCTAGCTTGGGCAACTTAGTGAGAGTTCTGCCTCTTATAATGAGAGGTACAAAAGAGGGCCAGAGATACAGTTGCCTAGCATGCACGTTCAATCCAGCACTGAAAAATAAATATGATTACTGCTACTCAAATGGTAGCTACAGACACATGAATTCGCTATTTAATCATATGAACTAAAATGTACAGTACAGCCTCCCTATCACTCTAACCACACTGCAAAACGAGCCCTGGGAACATTGCCATCATCACAGAATTCGTGGTTAAGCAGAAATTCTTCACAAACAGGGGTTGTGCAAGAGACCACAGACAGTTGTCAATAATGTCTTAATATGTCTGCGGTTTGAATCATTTCCCAGAATTGCTTTAAACCACAAGAATAAAATGAATTATTGTGAATTCAGTAGTTCAGTAAGCCCTGCTCATTCTTTCAGCCATGGTCTGTTCCTTCTTCCTCGCTTCTGTCTTGTCTGTGGTCACATGGCTAGATGGTATAGGACACAGGGACAGTATTCCTTCTAAGTTTGGTGTTACAGGGCGAGAGTGGAGAGGGCGGGACAAGAAGCTTCCTTGAGGATGTTGCCACCCTCTCTAGTGAGGATTGAACCTAGGGCCTCACACAGGTTAGGTAAGCACGATGCCACTGTGCTATATCCACAGACCCCTTTTGAGTTTTTATTTTGAGACAGGGACTTCCTAAGTTGCCTAGACTGGCCTTAATCTCACGGTACTTCCTGCCTCAGTCTCCCTAGAGTTGGACATGTCTGTGCTTGTTGGGAACCTCGGTGGAAAAAGAGAAATTATATTAGCATGCCTAACCTATAGGCACAGCCCAGGGACAGTCTCTCCCTTCAGCTGAACAGCTGGCCGTCCCCACTGTGTGGCTTCACCCTTGCCCAGAGGCTGGCATCTTCTGAAGAGGAATTCCTCTAGGTTAAGCATTTTCTCCAGGGGAAGTTTGCATCCAATAACCAGCTGATAGATTTATAAAGTCCGGTAGCCTCTTCTTCAATCTCAAGGTCAGTGCAAACTGCAGAGTGCCATGTGGAGTCGTGTCTCAGTCTAACTTGTCTTTGCCCAGTCCTGCTCTTTCCTTCCTCTCTCGTCCATAAATCTCAAGAGGAATCCCTAGTGGCTCCTTTCATCATCACTCTGTCCCCCACCTCAACAGTCCACAAATCTTGGAACCAAGTCTTCACACATGCACACGCAAATGTACGCGCGTGCCCACACACACAAATATACATACACACATACATAAGTATACATATAGGAGCAACATAGTTTATAATATTGATAGATTAAAAGAAAAAATCATGTGATTACTCCAATCACCATCAAAAGATATTTAAAAATAGCTCACATCTCTGATAAAAGCCTTTATTTAGTGAAATAGGAATAAATGAAGTATGTGTATACTGATTTAAAAATTAACCACTAATAATCAATATCAGTCTTAGTGACATTAGTTATTCTACTCTTGTAAATTTTTCCTTTTTTTTTTTTTAACTTAAGTACTAGGCATAGATCCCAGGACCTTGTGTATTATCAATGAGTTACACCCCTAGCCTTTGGTGTTTTGTCTTTTTTTGAGATAAGAGTCGGGTTTTTTTGTTGTTGTTTTGGCTTTTTGTTTTGTTTTGTTGTTTGTTTTTGTTTTTGGGGACAGTGTTTCTGTTTGTAGCAGTTCTGGCTGTTCTGGAACTCACTTTGTGGACCAGGCTGGCTGTGGATTCATAGAGATCCACCTGCCTCTGATCCCCAAGTGTTGGGATTAAAGCTATACACCTCCAGCAAGAAAGGGTCTTCTTAAACACCTTAGAGTGCTTTTAAATTTGTCATCCTCCTGTCTCAGCCTGGAGACTAATTTATAGTAAGAGAAATCCTTAAAGAGCAATGAAGAACTGAAGATCAGCAGTAACCAATTCTAGGGTAGAGTGGGACCTCAGGGCCCTAGGTCTTCCTTTCCTTCCTTGGCTACGGCAACATTTTGGGTGCTACTGTTGTTGGACACAGGCACCCCTTGGTCACTGTGATTGATTCCATGAGGAAAATGCCAAGACCACAACTGCATGGCAAATGTTTCTGTCTCTTTAAGTCATCTTCATCCGGCCTTTCTCTCAGTTTCCTGATCTCTGAGACCCAGGCAGCCCAGTGACTTCCTCTCTGCTCCGCCCTCAGCACCCAGAGACCTCTGCATTCACCGTTGAAGGGAAGGCAGGAGGCCGGGGCCACTTCAGAGTCTGTCACCAAGAAAGGTGAGCCTGAGCCTGTGAGCTGGGGTTAAGAGGGGGCTTGGCTGTGAGACCAAAGTGTCTGCTGCCTACACACCTGCTTTTGCAAGCACCGTGCAGTGCTTGCCCTGTGTGCGGCACAGGCAAGAGCAGGCTTCCAGATGCTGGAGTGATGGTCTGGATTTCAACTTGAGCATGTTCAGAGGAAGTTTTAGGAGTACACACATTCTTGATTAACAAAACTCGTCTCTTCCCACACTACTTTCATACGGTAAGAGAAATCTATTCTAGATCCTCTTCCAGGAACAAAGCACAGTTTAGAAGACACCATTCTTCAAATGAACATTCAGCAAACACAAAAGATACTTCTGTGTTTCTCACACCTTCACTTCATGATTTCAAGTTTGTCCAACTACAGGCCTCGCAGTTTCTTCACGTCTACAATGAAGAGTTTGAGAAGTAGCTCATTTTCAAATGCTGACTGTGATTAGCCTCATGAGAAATGTCCCACTTGTGTCAGAACCATCGGTCTAAGAAATGAGATGTTGAGGGGAACACTAACCATCAGCCCTGGAGGCTGGAGCCAGATGACTGCTGAGCTCTCTTAAGCATATAGAATTGCCATGCTTTATATTCCCAGATAATAAAAACCATTTGTCACCCAAGATTTTACTCAAGATTTTATTTTTCTCTTAAAAACCATTGAATATAATGTCAGCTTCCACTCTGAACTCTGGGGAGTCCTAGTGCCCACACATCCTCGTTTTCCTGCAGGACAAGGTCTTCAAGTTCCTGCAGAGGTCTTCTTCGTTGCTCTCAGTCTTATGGCTGTTTCTTCATTTCTGTACCCAGAACAGTGACACAGAACCACACAGTGAGTTCTACTAAAAGCTTTGGAGAGAGGGATGGGAGGTTTACCCAACATGTTTCCAAAGCCCCTTTTTGGAGACAGGCTGTTGAGTTAACATTTTACTTTTCTCTGTGTGCTGTGCTCACAGGAGGGAGTGTGGGAGGAAACATATCACCCATAGTGGAGACAAAGAGATGGATTCTGAAATGATGGAGAAATGCAGATAAGGACTCAGACAAGGATGTGGGGGCAAAGCTCTCACCAGAGAACATCCAGAGCGGGCTGGAGAGACTGAATCTGGTGTCTGTGCTGTCACAGGCTGAGGCTTGTTAGATGGAAATGAGGCTGGAGCAGCAGATAGAGGGGACACTGTGATTTTGTGCTTATGGACTGCTGGGATCAGGCACACATGACCAGAGAGTACTTGGTTGTATCAAATAATGTTACAGTCAGAATATCATTGGTAGAAGGGAAGTTGCTTAAGAAGAGGGGCTCAGAAACTCATAAGACAACTTTATAAAGTTGGTTCTCTCTGTCTACCTAAACAGGGGTCAGGAGAGCAAGATTGGGGTGTCAAGCTAGCACTGCAACCATCTTTCTGGTCCCCCAGATGCTATTCTTCAAAATCCAGATGTCATCTCTAAGAAGGAATAGCAGATTCTACTACAGTGGACGAAAGGCACCCACCTTGTCTCTAGACACTTGCCTGATCCCTAAAGCCTTGCTTTGCCACTCCTTGCTTTGCCCCTGCTCTTTAGACTTTGCCTGACATTGTGATTGGGTTTTGCCCATTTGCAGGAATGAGCACATGCAGGAGCAAGTTGTAACCGAGAGTCCTCTAAGAAGCATGGGAGGGAGGAAGATGGCAAGAGATGAGGAGATCATCTATGGTAAGAGCCCCTCTCTCAATGCATCCTGGCTGGTGTGGGCGCTAAGGGTAAGAAGTAGATGGAGCTTCCTCAGGTCTGGAAGACCCTGGGATGACACAGCAGGACCTGGGTCCTGTATTTGACTGTCTCTGGCCTTGACCTGCTGAGAGGAGCTCTGAGCTTTGACCAGCCTGTCACTGGTTTTTACATCATGAAAGAGGATCCTAAACCTACTGTGGTCTCCACAAAAATGACACAGAGGATGGGAAATCCAGTATTAGATTGAGCCTCACTCACCAGGTCTCCAGTGTTAGAACAGGGAGATGACTGTGGGTGAAGGCACAAGCAGGCAAGCCTGGTGAGCTGATTCAACTCCTGAGCCCACATGATGGAAGGAGGGAACTGACTCCTGAAACTTGACTGTTAGCCCCATAGGACACAGTGGTATGACCCCCCCATAAATAAAATGTAACAAAACATTACCTAAGAGGGGAGCATACTCTTTAGGGAGCCAGCTTAAGACAAGAGAGGTCAAAGAGGGAAGAAGGTGAACTCTCCTCTCTAACTTTCTAACAACCCAGGAGAAAGCCCCACATTACCTCCACCTTTGCAGAAGACATGTGCCCTAGACTGAGCAATTCCTGCCCTTACACAAGGAGCATTTGGTGGGCTGAGATTCAACCTGTGTCTGGGACTGAGGAGCTCCCCTGTGCTCGATAGCCAGCATCTGGGGCAACAGTAGAGTCAAATCAGCATCAGGTTGGCCTGTGCGTGCAGGATCAGACACCCTGGTAGACCCATGAGCTATAATGAACACTTTCAGAAACGCAGGAGAACTTGCAGGTGCAGAGAATCCAAGTGCAGAGAGGAAAGCTGGGAAGGAGCCTGAGCTCTGAGAGCCCAAAGCAGATGAGAGCACCAGGCTTCCGAGGGGAGCACGCAATGTGGGTCCTTCCCTTTTGTGCTGAAGGCTAGAACACAGGTGAGTCCCAGGAGAAAGCCATGACTCTGACTCAATACTGCCATATCTGGTCCTCAGGCTTGGAGGAGGACTCACCAGGCCCAAGGGTGCCCCAACTGAGGCTCATCCTGGTAGGTAAGACCGGGACCGGCAAGAGTGCCACTGGCAACAGCATCCTGGGCCAGAAGTGCTTCCTGTCCAAGCTGGGGGCTGTGCCTGTCACCAGAGCCTGCTCCCGGGCCAACAGGAGGTGGGCCGGCTGGTATGTGGAGGTGGTGGACACTCCAGATGTCTTCAGCTCTGAGGTTCTGAAGACCGACCCTGCGTGCATAGAGACAGCCCGCTGCTTCCTGCTGTCATCGCCTGGGCCCCATGCGCTGCTGCTGGTCACCCAGCTGGGTCGCTTCACCACTGAGGACTGCCAGGCGCTGGCAGGGGTGAAGCGGGTGTTCGGGGAGCAGGTGATGGCACGGACGGTTGTGGTGTTCACTAGAAAGGAGGACCTAGCCGGAGAGTCTCTCCAGGATTACGTGCGCTGCACGGACAACCGCGCGCTGCGAGAGCTGGTGGCCCAGTGCGGGGGCCGCGTGTGCGCCCTGAACAACCGCGCCACGGGCCAGGAGCTCGAGGCACAAGCTGAGCAGCTGCTGGGCCTGGTGGCGCACCTGGTGAGGGAGCATGGTGGCACGTGCTACTCCAATGAAGTGTATGATCTGGTGAAGACCCTGCGGGGCGCTGACCCCCAGGACCAACTCACCAATGTGGCAGAGATGGTGGCAACCCGCATGCAGAGGCCCCTGCACACCAGGCTGCTAACTGGGCTGTGGGAATGGCAGAAATCCTACAGGAAGGGCTGGAGACGGGGCGTGGCTATCTTCCTGGGTGTGGCCTTCCTGATCTACCTGGCCTACAGAAAGATGCCCGTTGGGGACCAGGATAACAGATAGCCGTGTGTCTTAGATGCTTTAACTAGGAAGGAACTCTTTTAAAAATTGAATACTTAGAACTCTGCTCAGAGCTCGCAGTCCGGGAAACACGGCCTCAGCTTTGCAAAGGCTTGGAGGTGATGAGTCTCATCGTGAACTATATGCATTCTAAGATAAAAAATAAAATTTGTCTAATTAAAGCTTCCATTAGACATTTTCATCATCCCTGTGGGTCATTCTTCCCTTAAAATGGTGAATACACCTGGTAGCTTATAAATGGGGACAAAGTCACACCACAAAGAAAACAAGCATTTTCTTTTCCTTTTAAAATTTATTCTTTGGTAATTTCATATATTTGGGTCACATTCTCTCACATTCCCCAAATCTTCCCCACCTCCCTCCTCTCAGAACCTCATGGTTTTGTTTGTTTGCTTGCTTATGTCTTAACAACGACATGACACTGCACTTGTTAGCCAATACTCCTGAGCATGAGGTCTGCCCTGCGGTGTGGTTGATATTCCCAGTGTCACTTCATTGAAGACAATTTTCCTTTTCCAAGGAGTTATAATTTGTGACACCGGAAAAGGGTGCGGCTTCTTGTTAGACTGTCTCACTCAGCGGCCTAGGCTGCCTTCTAACTGAAGGCAATCCTCCCCCTTCAGCCCCCTGACAAACAAGGATAAGAATAAGCCACTATACTCAGCTTGAGTTGTGTCTTCTCTTGACAATGGATGCAGAGGGCTATATCTATCTGATTTTGAACTCCCCCCTCCTGCAGTCTCTTGGTGTGTTTGTAATCTAAAGCCAACCACACTTCCTGCCAGCAGAAAGCATCATGGGGAGTTCTCTGAGATGAGAGCCACCTGCATAAGCCAGAGCTGTGTTTTATGCTCAAGGCTCAATACTTAACAGGTACAATCAAGTAAAGAAATGTTCCATTCTGCTCCCAGCCCATCTGAACTTTCCATAGGTGAGAAGCTCCACCACAACCACCTATGGCTCTGTCACATAGCCAAGAGGCAGCCAACACCCAGTCTCATGTCTGAGCTCAGCTGCCCTTCGAGAGGGGCTCTCCAGGCCTCTGGTACTTGCAGTGTTTTTCTGCCCCCATTTAGGGGAGACAAAGCAGTCACAAAGGGCCCAGGGCCTTGGGGGAGTGCAGATGCTCACCTTGGGTGCTAAGAGGGGAAATCTGGGGTCCAGCACTTTCCAGTCATAAGAGGGCTTCCTTGAACCTGGGGGAGGGGGCGGTCCCCCACTTTCTGGCTCCTAATGCTGGGTGTACTCATACCTTCCTGAAGGGGAAATGAGTAGGGCAGGGCAGGCAGCCCAGCAACTTTCCGCAGGAAGAGGCTATTTACCACAGCAGTTCTGCTGTGTTCTAGCAGATGTTGGGTCGGCATTCACGGCCTTTCCACTGACTGAAGGGGACAGTCTGCTGGCCAGTGGTGTGTGCTGTGTCACAATGGTTTTTCTTCTTTTCCTGACTCTGGATTCATGACTCTGCAAGTGGCTGTTCTGTGAGAGCATCACTCAGCAGGCACAGGTCTCTGCCTGCCTGCAAGGGACTCATGCTGATGACTGGAGGCTGAATCCAGGGTAAGGAGGAATCCACCACACCATGGCTCTGACAGCCACTTGGGGCCTGGGAGGACCACTGGGGAGCCACTCTGCTTCTCTCTAGTGGGCTCTCATGAGAACTGTAGCACATTGGATCCCCTGGACAGTGTATGGTGGGACAGATCCCTGAAATTTCCATGCCATCATCCCTAGGCCCATGGGGATGCTGAGGCTTTCAAACTCATTGCCGTGTCTTCTGAAACTTCAGTTTAACAAAGCTAAATGAATGCTCTTGTCTTTGACAGGTGGTTAACAAACAGTCCCAGCGTCCACAGGCTTTCCCAAGTCCCCCAGCAGGTGGCGCAGACCTCGCCATTTTACCCCAGACCCCTCAAAGTCCACACAGACCAGACAGCCCTCACCTCAAGGATGTCGGGATGGGTTGTTAAGGCTCTACAGGCCAGGATAGAATCTCTACATTCCCCCCTCATGACCCAGACCTCCCCTAGAAGACCAGTCAGTGAACCCCACCTTATGATCTTGTTCTGAAAACCACTCTATTCTTCACAGGCCGGATAGCCCATACCTTTTCCATAACACAACACAACCCTGTGGTAGGTCAACAGCCTCACATGAGCACCCCTTGTCAGCTGAACCTTGCAGGAGAGGGTGCCGTTTCCTGGACTCTTGGTCACTAACCTTCCCTGTGACTCCAGTACCTGGATGTAAAGGAACAGGGAAGGCCAGATGGGTGGAGCAGATATCAGTGAAAATGTTTGTGTATATTTTCAGTTGTGTGAGAAAGTACAGGCACACACTGGTGCCACAGGACACTTGTGGAAAGTTGCCAGAGGACAACTTTCTAAGTAACGTCTACCCTTATACTTGGTGCAAACAGCCTCTTTCTTGTTTCTACTACACCATGGGCTAGCTGGCCTGACAGCTTCCGGCCAATTCTCCTATCTCCACTGGCTGTTTCACTGTGTGTAATGATGGGTTTGCAGGGGCAGGCAAGCATCTTCATCTTTTCACCGGTGTTTTGGGCCTCAAAGTCAAGCTTGGGCAGCCCTTGCTTTGCCCTGCATCATAGTTGCCATGCTGGTACTTAAGAATAGGGAAGACAAAAAGACTACCTCTCATAAAGTAATTCCATGAGCTGTGTTCTCACTGCTTGGTAGAATTAAATGTTGTGTATTTGCTTCTGACTTTTCCCTGAGTAATACCTTCCCCTTGTCATCCGCTGTCACTCGGACACTGCCTGCCAATCTCCATGGCCTCTGCATCCACACCGTGGAAAATTAGCAGAATTTTCCTTTTTGGAGAAGAAATCTATGTTCATTCTTCATCTTGCCCCTGCTGTGCACTCTGTAGGCCAACAGCCACAAAGTCTCTTCATGTCCATTGCTCGCCCTTCTCCCCTTTCTTTTCCTAGGCTGTTGTCAGTCTCCTCTCCTTTGTGGACTATGACTTATTTTAGTCTCTCTCTCTATCGCACACTCTCTGTCTCGCCGTGGGGCGTTTGGGCATTCGTTCTTACCCCTGAGTGGGACATATGTCTCCTGTAGTCTGTCTGATTTTCAGAGAAACTGATTCAGAACCTTCCCTGCTAATGCTGAGTTTGGTTGTGACAGCCACATTGCACACATGCAAGTGACACTGAGAACCAAGTCAGGCTCTACCTGAAATCCTTCAAAATAGAACAGCCGCCCCCATGTGGTCTTATCTTTGAGTAATTCTTTTGAGGGAGCATGGTGGTATTTTTGTTTTGTGAAAACATGAACTTAGAAATTGAAGTACAATTCTCTGTGTTGGTTTTGGAGAGACTTCCAGCCACCAGTACCAGTTTGTGTCCAAAGCACTGGACAGTCGCATCATACATAGGGTTCCAGGAAGGGAAGCGTCTTGATTTATTGGGAACAATCTCCCCCAACTCCCCACTGGCTGAGAAATCTAAGAGATAACACAGACAAAAGGAGCCATTTGGGGAGAGTTAGTTATAAGGCATGTGTGACTCTGGGCAGGTCATGGAACTTTAAAGTGGCCTGTAAATAACAGCATAGGAAACACAAGAAAAAAGGGGGCATAAAAAAAAAAAAAACCTGGACATGATGAGTGTCTTACAGAGGACAGTCACAGGGGGGAAGTTTAGCTTCATTGTCATTGGCACTGTACCCTTCACATTCAAATCCCAGACCATTAATAGAAACAGTGCTCTATGACTAGAGAATTTTCTTAAGAACCAGGATGGAGTTTACAGTGATAAGAACAGTACATAAGAGATGGCTGTGAGAGAACGGCTCTTCTCTGGGTACAAGGAAAGGAGGGGAGAAGAATGGGGTAGGAAGAAGAGAATGAGGAGGTGGACAAGCAGAACAAGGGAGAGGAAGAGAGAGGGGACAAAGGAGGAGAGGGAGATGTCTTAAGACATTCTGAAAATGTGAAAAGAATTGATGGGTTCCTTTGAAGAAGTTCAGGAAAAGCCATTTTTTTTTTTTTGCAAAATAAAATTGTGAAAGACAAAATAACAGCAGCACACAAGCCATGCCATGTCTTAAATTCAGTAATGACCAGCCCTATGTTCATAAGTGTAATAAAATGTAGTGTGACATTGTGGAACCTTTATGGAGATTTGAAGGTTCTCCTGGGATACTGGGGTAAGCCAGAGCTGACTGGACCCACTCAAGAGTTAAACCTGGCCATACCCAGCTAGCAGAAAATGTGTACCCTAGAAGAACTATTCAACAGGAGTGCCAAGAGGTACCTATGAGGATTATCTTGCAGTACTGTTTGTTGTGAAAAGAAATTATTACAGAACAACTTGGAAGTCTCTTAATAAAAAAATTAGCTGTTGCAAAAATGACATTTATGTAGAAATTTAACATGCAAAAACAGGACTGAGAATTGTCTAAGTATCTAAATACATATGCAAATACTCAGACACATAAAAACATCAAAATACTGATTGCTGTGAAGGCTAGAATGAGAGAATGGGGCAGGAGATTGAGAGAAAAAAATCAACAATCATGAAGTAAATCTGTGATGTTTTAATTTTTAATCTGGTGGTGCAACTGCAATAGAACAGCAAATCATTTATGTTTCTTCATTGCAAATGGTAGCTACTTGTTTTCATTCTATGCTTTTTAAATTTATTTTTATTATTTATCTTTTTAATTCTATGTTTTTCATGCGCAAATGGAAGTACAAATGTGTTTTAAAACTACAAGCTTCTAAAAACCAGCTGACTAACCTGAGCTAAGAGTTCATGCTGGGGTGGCTAGTGTCACAGGCTAGCCCTTCCCTTTTGTCACACCCAAACCAGTGAGATAGCCTCACACCACTTTGAACAGGATCTTTATGCCATGGTTGCTCCAGTCTCTGGCTGAAGGTGCTAAAATACAAAAACTACGATTATTTGGTAGAGCAGAACCTCAGAACCAAGCAGGGAAGATGCTTGGTTAAATCCCCATGGGAATTTTCTCTTGTCATGAATGCTGACGCTTCCCATCATGGTACCACAGTCTCTCCCCCACCCCCTCCAGGTGTGGGGAGGAAGCCTTGTCAGTCCCCCTGTCCTCCTTCTCTCAGGGAAGTTCTTGGAGGAGTTGCCGTCCTCCATTCCATCCCCCCAAGGAAAGCATGTTGTATTTGCCTCTTTGCCTCTGGAACATTTTCCCATGCTGGAAATTCCTGGTGCTTCAAACAGCCAATGTTATTCATAGCACAGCAATTATTTTCTCTATCCTGGCAGGTTCATCTACTTAGGTGTAGTTTTTTCCTTAATTCCAGTTCTTTCTCATAGACGAAAGCTTCCCACATTTATACTTCCAGCTTGATGGAGATCATCAGTTCATCTATTGTTCATCCCATGAGTGAGGAAAAGCAACAGCACGTTGTCCTGGGATGACCCTGCTTCACTCCAGCCAGCTACTTAGATGTTTGAAAGTAAAACATAGGTGGGAGAGTTAACCATGGGAATGGTCGTGCAAGGACAGTATCCTGAGTTACCTGAGTCAGAGTGTCTTACCAGTTCCCACATGGACCTGACTTTACATCCTTTCCTGTTTTGGTTCCAGAAAAGAATGGAAGGCCTTCAGAAGAGCACATATGGAACTATCACTGAAGGTAAGAAAGCGCCAAGGTCCTGAAGTAATGAAGAATGGAAGGGAGTCACTGTTCCTTATCCAACCTGTTTTGGGGCAAAAAGGGTCAGACACCCAGTTAAGATCAAGAAGAAAAAGGCCACTGCTGTTTGTTCCCCATGTCTCCAAATCTCTGTGTCCAAGCCACTGTTGTTTTCATGTACACACCATGTACACACACATACACATGTGCTCACATGCGTGTACCCCACCTGTGCACACAGGCACACAGAGGCACATGCACATGCTTGCAAACACACACATGCATACTCACATACTCACATGCATGTGCACACACACACACACACACACACACACACACACACACACACACACACACACTCCACGGCGACACTCTCCTCCACACAATGTGGGGAAATGTGACACCAACATACATCCAGAGTTAGAAGGGCCTGGAACTAAGCAGAGACATAGTTTCCCTTTCTTTCCTCTCTCCTCTCAGCTGTTCAAAAAGAAAGAAAGAAAAGTCCCCTAAAGTTACTATTTCTTACAAATCAACCCAGAACAGCAAGGGAGAGACAGAGTAAACGGAGTAAAATAGATTTGAATAGATTTTGTTTTCTGTGACACTGAGAATTGAGCCCTGAGCCTCACACCTGCTGGATGGGCACTCTACCACTGAGCCACACCCTCTGCTTCCCCCAAATGACGGATTTTTAGGAGTCTATAGTGCCCTTAGAACTCTTTGGACTCATAAGCCAGTCCCAGATCCTCCGCCCTTCCATGCTGGAGATTTGAGCTCTTGGGTCATGGAGTCTCTCCAGCACTCCTTTTGCTATAGGCCCTGGGCCACACCTGGCAGATAGATGGCCTTCCTAGCATGTCTGCTTCTCAGTGTTTTTAACACTCTTGTCTTCCACCCTTCTTCAGTAGCCAGCTCCCTATCATTTCCCAGACTTAGCTGCCACCATCCCTCATCTCATTTCCCAGTGACCACTTTGCTTCCTAGGCTATCCAGATGGCTCTGACGTGAGTCGCTGCAGCTCTTCCACCTGAAGTAACCTCTGGAGGACAGATGCTGAGCACGTTTACACAGTGTGTCTGAACACTGTGGGTAAAAGCTGTGACTCTGTTTTATCATTCATGACTTCTCTTCTCTGCCTACTTCTAAACTCATACTTATTTCACAGCCAGTTTTCTGGGGATCTGCCCTGAGCATCCTCCAGGGGAGAGCACGGGGACCTTTTCTTCAGAAATGACACATTTGTTGTGGTCCTGATGGAACAGAGCCTCTCCTTTCTGTGGCAGTCCCACCCCGTGCCTGTGTGTCCTAGGATGGGCTCCCAACAGGGACTTCATGAAAGACAAGAACTACCTAAAATTATAGGCAAACAGTTGGGAACATTTGAGTGACACCTATTTTGGGGGGAACAAGGAGCTATCTACAAGGACCCATGACGTCACAGTCTGAAGACTTTGTAAGTGAGGCATAAACTTTCTCTCGTCCACAGGGAGCAGAGAAGCCTGCTATATAGCAAACTCCTGCTGGCTGAGGATCCTCCTGGTGGGCAAATCTGGCTGTGGGAAAAGCGCCACGGGGAACAGCATCCTCTGCCGACAAGCATTCGAGTCCAGGCTCAGAGCCCAGTCAGTGACCAGGACCAGCATGGCAGAGATGGGCACATGGAAGGGAAGGAGCTTCCTAGTGGTAGACACACCACCCATCTTTGAGTCAGAGGCCCAGAACCAAGACAAGGACATTGCAGACTGCTATCTGCTGTGTGCCCCGGGACCCCATGTACTGTTGCTGGTGACCCAGCTGGGACGCTTCACAGCCCAGGACACCATAGCCGTCAGGAGGGTGAAGGAGATCTTCGGGGCAGGAGTCATGAGGCACATGATCCTCCTTTTTACCCACAAGGAAGACCTGGCCAATGAGACCTTGGATGAGTTTGTGACCCACACTGACAACCACAGCCTGCGCAGCCTGGTCCAGGAGTGTGGGAGGAGGTACTGTGCCTTTAATAACAGGGCTTCTGGGGAAGAGCAGCAGGGGCAGCTGGCAGAGCTCATGGCCCAGGTGAGGGCTCTGGAGCAGGAGTGTGAGGGCTCTTTCCACAGCAATGACCTCTTCCTTCATGCCCATGTGCTCCTTAGTGATAACACCAGTGAGAGCCAAGAAGCCTACAGGTGCTACCTGGCCAAGGTGAGGCAGGAGGTGGCGAGGCAGAAGCGGGAGCTGGAGGAGCAGGAGGGCAGCTTGGGGGCTAAGATGCTTTGCAGAGTCAAGATGTGCCTGGGCTCCCACATCGCAGCAGCCACCCTTCTTATTATGTGTGGTTTGATTTTTATCACCATTTTAGTTAACTTGTGTATTACCCAGGAGCACTGAGCCTTTTCAGGGGATTTCTGCCGTCAGTCCCCCCCCCCCCCAGCATTCACTATCTCTGTCCATGCTGGGCGCCTCAGTTCCGCTCTCAGTGACTCCCTCAAACCAGACACGCCTTCTGTATATATGTTTCTCTTATTGGTTGATGGATAAAACACTGTTTAGCTAACACAGGCAGGAAGATAGGCCGGACTAGGAGAGGAGAATTCTGGAAAGCTAGCCAGAGAGAGACTGGGAGAAGACCCCATGTAGGGACCCGGAAGAAAGGATGCACCAGATGTTCTTTGGTAAGATAAGGTAGAAATACATAGATTAGTAGTTATGTGTTAATAATTAAGATGGAGCTAGCCAATAAGAAGCCCTAGCCATTAGCCAACAATTTTATAACTAATATAGCGTCTGTGTTTTTATTTGGGGCTGAAGCTGCAGTGGGACCTGAAAGGGTCACCATCCCCTGAGCAAACTGAGAGCATGGGAAGTGGGGGGGGGGAGCTATGAGGATGAGAAGGGAAGAAGAGAAAGGACACAGAGGTCATGAGGGAGCCGAAAGGTTGAGTCAGGTGTAGATTAGAAGAAAGGATTTGTGATAGGTAGGGTTTTAGTGGGGGGGGTGGCAGGGGAGGATGGGAGGGAGAAGGAAACTGGGATTGTCGTGTAAATCAATCTTGTTTCTAATTCAAATAAAAAAATGATTTTAAAAAAAGCCTGCTTTGTTCCTTTTGGTTCAGACTAACTACACATAATTAGCTCACTTTTCCCTCAAAGCAAATTCAAACTAGACAAAGTAGAGCATAAGTTTAAAACTTTACAGCTTGCTCAAGATCAGAGTCATAGATGTCCAACCAAGGTAACTAAGAAAAGCATTCCAAGTCTTCACTTGCCAGTCTGTTAACAAGACACCTATTTATGTCTCAAAGTTTATCTCATGTATGTACCCCCCACCTCTGGTCACAGTCTCACTTCTGTAACCTTGGACCCTTGTGTTGCCATGGCAGTAGCTCAACCCCCTATCCCTTGCCCTAGGTAAAGTGCTTGCCAAACACATGTCCATATAAAACCCAAGCTTAGTGGTGTACATTCCAGAACTGGAGGGGAAAAGAGACAGGTAGATCCCAGGGCCTCTCTGGCCAGCCAGGCTAGTGGAAAAGGCAGCTCCAGGATCAGTGAGAGGAATACCTTGGAATAAAGCTATCCAAGAAAATGAAAGAACTCTACAATGGAAATTGTAAAACAGAGAAAAAAATGAAGAAAACAGAAGATGAAATGATTTATCATACACAAGAGCTGCAATAATTAATATTGTTAAAATGTCAATACTGCCAAAACCAACCTATAGATTCAATACAATCTTTGTGAAAGATTCAGCATCACTCTTCAAAGAAATAGAAAAAAAATCTTATCATTCCTATGGAAGGAAAGAGATTCCAGATATTTAAAGAATAAATCTGAGAAAAAGAACAATGCTAGGGGGTATCACCAACCTGATTTGAATTTATATTACAGAGGCATAGTAACAACAATAGTAACACACCCCCAAAACCAAAAATATGGTATCAACATAAAACCAGATACACAGATCAATGGAATAAAATAGAGGACCTAGACACAAACCTGTAATTGTTTTTTTTTCTCTCTTTTACTCTTTGGGGAATCCACCACCCAGCTCCCAAATAATTACACAGAGACTTATTCTTTCTTATGAATGTCTGTCTGGTCTTTTTTATTATTATTAGTTCAAATTAGGAACAAGCTTGTTTCACATGTAAGTCCCTTCTCCCTCTCCCTCCCCTCACCCCCATCTTTCCTCCCCCACACCTGACATACCCCCCACCTCATCCACTTTCTACTCCCCAGGCAGGGTAGGGCCCTCAACTAGGGCTCCGCAAAGCCCACCACATCATCCTGGGCTGGGCCTGGGCCCTTCCCCATGTGTACAGGGCAAGAGAGCATCCCTTCACATGGGATGGGCTCTCTTCTTACACCAGGGAAAAATACTAATCCACTACCAGGGCCCCCCCTAGAGTGAGGAGGCCTCCTCATTGACATCCATGTTCAGGGGTCTGGATCAGTCCTGTACTGGCCTCACAGACAGCATGGTCGATGAGCTCCCCCTTGTTCAGGCCAACTGTTCCTGTGGGTTTCTCCAACCTGGTACCGAACCCTTCGATCTTCATTCCTCCCTCTCTTCAACTAAGTTCCAGAGTTCAGTTCAGTGTGTATCTGTGGATGTCTGTCTCTGCTTCCATCAGCCACTGGATGAGGGCTCTAGGATGGCATAAAAAGTAGTCATCAATCTCATTTTAGGGGAAGGGTGTTTAGGTTATCCTCTCCACCATTGCCTGGATTGTCAGTTCCTGTCATCCTTGTAGGTCTCTGGAAATCTCCCTAGTGCCAGATCTTTCCTCAGACCTATAATGGCTCCCTCTAATATGGTATCTCTCATCCTGCTCTCTCTCCTCTATTCTTCCCCCAACTCAACATTTCAGCTCCTCCATTTCCTCTCCTCTTCTCCTGCTCTTATTGTGGCAGCTCCCTCTCCCCTACCCTCATGCTCCCAATTAGCTCAGGAGTTCCTGTCACTTCCCATTCCTGGGGTCCATTCCTTTATCCCGTGGAGTCCTTCATGTTTCCTAGTTTCTTTGGTGAAGAGGATTGTAGGCTGGTAATCCTTTGCTCTATGTCTAAAATTCATATATGAGTGAGTACATACCATGTTTGTCTTTTTGTGACTGGGTTACCTCACTCAGGATGGTTTCTTCTAGTTCCATCCATTTTCCTGCAAATTTCAAGATTCCATTGCTTTTTTCCACTGAGCAGTACTCCATTGTATAAATGTACCACATTTTCCCTATCCATTCTTCAGTTGAGGGACATCTAGGTTGCTTCCAAGTTCTGGCTATTACAAACAATGCTGCTATGAACATGGTTGAACATATGTCCTTGTATGAACATGCACTATTTGGGTATATACCCAAGAGAGGAATGGCTGGATCTTGAGGTAGACTGATTCCCATTTCTCTGAGTAACCGCCATACTGATTTCCAGAGTGGTCTTACAAGTTCTCACTCCCACCAGCAATGGAGGATTGTTCCTTTTTCTCCACATCCTCTCCAGCATAGGTTATCATTGGTATTTTTTATTTTAGCCATTCTGACAGGTGTGAGGTGGTATCTCAGAGTTGTTTTGAGTTGCATTTCTCTGATGGCCAAGGATTTTGAGCACTTTCTTAAGTGTCTTTCAGCCATTTCATATTCCTCTGTTGAGAATTCTCTATTTAGTTCTGCACCCCACTTTTTAATTTCATTGTTTGATGTTTTGGTGGCTAGCTTTTGAGTTCTTTGTATATTTTGGAGATCAGCCCTCTGTCAGATGAGGGGTTGGTGAATATCTTTTCCCAGTCTGTGGGCTGCCATTTTGTCTTGTTGACCATGTCCTTGGCCTTACAGAAGCTTCTCAGTTTCAGGAGGTCCCATTTATCAATTGTTGATCTCAGTGTCTGTGCTACTGGTGTAATGTTCAGGAATCGGTCTCCTGTATCAATTAATTCAAGGGTATTTCCCAATTTGTCTTCTAATAGGTTCAGTGTAGCTGAATTTATGTTGAGGTCTTTGATCCATTTTGACTTAAGTTTTGTGCAAGGCAATAGGCTTGGGTCTAACTGCAGTCTTCTACATGCCAGCATCCAGTTATGCCAGCACCATTTGTTGAAGATGTTCTCTTTGTTCCAGCATATAAATTTGGATTGTTTGTCAAAAATTGTAGGGAGCCGTCCCTGCATTCTCCATTACAATGATGGTGCCTGCAGGCACTGAATGTAAATTATTTCGCAGGCGCTGGGTAATTTTCCATTTCCTTGATCTCTGCCTATCCCGTGGCTCATATGGCCTGAGGAGCTGAAGCCACACGTCCCAGGCGGGGCTGCCAGCCTTTATTAGGGGACGGGATTCTTGGCTCGGGGTCTCCGCTCTGGTAAGCTTATGCTCTCCTCTCTCAAGATGCATTAAAGCTTTCCTGCAGAAGGATCCGAATGTCCTGTGTGATTCTTGCCGGCGAGAATATAGCGCGGGACAAAAAATCAGGTGTTCGTGGGTGTGTGGGTTAATATCAGGGTTTTCAACTCTATTCCATTGGTCTACCTGTCTATTTTTGTGCCTATACCAAGCTGTTTTCAGGACTATAGCTTTGTAATAGAGCTTGAAGTCAGGGATGGTGATGCCTCTGGAAGTTCCTTTATTGTACAGGGTTGTTTTGGCTTCTTGGGTCTTTTGTTTCTCCATATAAAGTTGAGAATTGTTCTTTCAAGGTCTGTGAAGAATTGTGTTGGGATTTTGATGGGGATTGCATTGAATCTATAGATTGCTTTTGGCAAGATTGCCATTTTTACTATGTTGATCCTACCTATCCAAGAGCATGAGAGATCTTTCCATTTTCTGGTATTTTTTAATTTTTTCCTCAGAGACTCAAAATTCTTACAGTTCATGTCTTTCACTTTTTTGATTAGTGTTATCCCCAGGTATTTTATGTTGTTTGTGGCAATTGTAAAGGGTGATACTTCTCTGATTTCTTTCTTCACCAATGTGTCATCGGTATATAGTAGAGCTACAGATTTTTTTGAGTTAATCTTGTATCCTGCCACTTTGTTGAAGGTGTTTATCAGCTGTAGGAGTTCCCTGGTAGAGTTTTTCGGGTCACTTATGTAGACTATCATATCATCTGCAAATGGTGAGAATTTTACTTCTTCCTTTCTGATTTGTATTCCCTTGATCTCCTTTTGTTGTCTTATTGCTCTAGCTAGAACTTGAAGTACAATACTGAAGAGGTATGGAGAGAGTGGACAGCCTTGTCTTGTACCTGATTTTAGAGGAATTGGATTGAGTTTCTCTCCATTTAATTTGATGTTGGCTGTCGGCTTGCTGTATATTGCTTTTATAATGTTGAGGTATGTTCCTGTTATCCCTGATTTCTCCAGGACCTTTAACATGAAGGGGTGTTGGATTTTGTGAAAGGCTTTTTGGGCATCATGTGATTTTTTCCCTCAGTCTGTTTATATGGTGGATTATATTGATGGATTTTCGAGAAGGTTCCATGTGATGTTGAGAAAAAGGTATATTGTTTTGTGCTTGGATGGTATATTCTATAGATGTCTGTTAATCCCAATTGGGCCATAACTTCTGTTAGTTCCTTTGTCTCTTTGTTACGTTAATGTCTGGTGGTCCTGTCCAGTGGTGAGAGTGGGGTGTTGAAGTCTCCCACTATAACTGTGTGAGGTCTTATTTGTGATTTGAGTTTTAATAATGTTTCTTTTACAAATGTTGGTACCTTTGTATTTGGGGCATAGATGTTTAGAATTGAGACTTCTTCCTGATGGATTTTTCCTGTGATGAATATGAAATGACCTTCTTCATCTCTTTTGATTGATTTTAGTTTGAAGTCTAACTTGTTAGATACTAGGATAGCTACCCCAGCTCGTTTCTTGGGTGCATTTGATTGGAATATCTTATCCCAACCCTTTACTCTGAGGTAACGTCTGTCTTTGAATTTGAGGTGTGTTTCCTGTATGCAGCAGAAGGATGGATTCTTTCTTTGTATCCAATCTGTTAGCCTGTGTCTTTTTATAGGCGAGTTAAGACCATTAATATTGAGGGAAATTAAGGTCTATTGAGTGTTTATTCTTGTTTGGTTTTGATTTGTTGTTGGTATTGGTATTGTATGTGGATTTACCCTGCTTCTTATTTTGGGTTTTCGAAAAGTGGGATTATCTATTGCCTATGTTTATGTAGAGTGTAGTTAATTTCCTTAGGTTGGAATTTTCCTCCCAGAACTTTCTGTAGGGCTGGATTAGTGGTTACATATTGTTTAAATCTGGTTTTATCATGGAATATCTTGTTTACTCCATTTATAGTGATTGAAAGCTTTGCTGTGTATAGTAGTCTGGGCTGGCATCCGTGTTCTCTCAGAGTTGGTAGAATATCCATCCAGGTCCTTCTGGCTTTCAGAGTTTTCATGGATAAGTCCAGTGTAATTCTGATAGGTTTGCCTTTATATGTTACTTGGCCTTTTTCCTTTACTGCTCTTAATATTCTTTCTTTATTCTGTACGTTTGGAGTTTTAATTATTATGTGATGAGGGGACTTTCTTTTATGGTCCACTCTATTTGGTATTCTGTAGGCTTCTTGTATTTTTATCGGCATGCCTTTCTTTAGGTTGGGAAAGTTTTCTTCTATGATTTTGTTGACTATGTTTTCTGCACCTTTGAGTTGGGTTTCTTCACCTTCTTTTATACCTATTATCCTTAGGTTAGGTCTTTTCACAGTGTCCCATATTTCCTGGATATTTTGTATTAAGGATTTGTTGGACTTAAGATTTTCTTTGCTTGATGAATTTATTTCCTCTAGTTTATCTTCAGTGTCTGAGATTCTGTCTCCATCTCTTGTATTCTGTTGGTTATGCTTGCATCTGTGGTTCCTGATTGTTTACTCAGCTTTTCCACTTCCAGCATTCCCTCAGTTTGTGTTTTCTTTATTGTCTCTATTTCAGTTTTCAGGTCTTGAACTGTGTCCTTCAGCTGTTTGATTATATTTCCTTGGCTTTCCTTGATTTCTTGCATCTTTTGGTTTGTCTTTTCTTCCATTCTCTGAAGGATTTTCTCATTTCCTCTCTTAGGGTCTCTATCTTCTGCATGAAGTTGTTTTTAAGGCTGCTCTCTTCTGCTTTATCTGTGTTGGGATGTCCAGGTCTTGCTGGTGTAGAGTACCTAGACTCTGGTGGTATCATATTGGTTTTCCTGCTGTTGGATGTGTTCTTATATTGTCATCTTCCCATCTCTTCTTCCAGTGGGTATAGGTAGTGTCACTTCCTTTCCTGGTGTGTATGGGTCCAGTGTTCTCTTCAGGTGGGTGCAATTGGCACCGATACTCTGATGGGTCAAGGTGAGCTGCTTTGGCCCCAGACTTGGGCCCAACTTCTGCCTGCCCACTCTGGGAAACTTCTGCCCAAGGGGCCGAGTCGACCTGCCTGCAAACCCCAGGACAGGAGTTCCCAGAGTCCAAACATTATTTTATATACTATTGTTATTTAACCTTGCTAAAGGCAAAAGGAGAAAAATAAAGCCCAAAGCTCTTGTAAGCTAGATGAAAATGTTCTAAACAATACACAGCTGACTCTAATGATATAAAACACCATAGCCCTGAGGACCAAGCAACCCAGAGTCTGCTGACATCTCTGTGCCAGTCCAGTCCTGCTCTCCTCCACCTGGAGAGCGAGTGCCTCAGACCTGCCTGCACCCACCATTACTTCAAATTTTTAAAGTGTGTGTAAAGAGACTTGGAATTCAAATCACACAGTGGGAAGGTTGTTGGCTACCATATGTGACAATATAGAAACTGGGCAGCTTTGGAGCCAGGCCCTGGGGGAGCTCGGGTTTCCTCCATCTCATCAAACAGTGTTCAGAGCAAAATGAGAGAGACTGTTTCTTCCTGTGCCTCTCCCTGGTAAGGAGAAACTGTTGTTCCTCCCCCAGAAACCCTTATTCACTTCTCATTGGTTAGCATGGGCTTCAGGCTCTCTTCTGAATCCATCATTAGCCAAGAGATTGGAAAAGTTTTAGAGCAGACATGCTTAGAGCTGGGGATAGAAGCCTGGACCAAACCAGAATTCTTTTCTTTTTTAAAATTAATTTTTTATTCTTCTCTTATAATTACATTTCAACCGCAGTGTCCTCTCCCTCCCCTACCCCACCACCTCCCCTCCACTCTAGATCCACCCCCCATCTCCCCTCAGAAAAGAGCAGGGACACCAACCAAAATCACATAACAAGCTACAATAAGACCAGGCACACACTATCATATCAAGGCTAGACAAGCCAACCCAGTAGGAGGAAAGGGTCCCATAAGCAGGCAGAAGAGTCAGAGACAGTCCCCACTCCCGCTGTCAGGAATCCCCCAAGAACATCAAACTACTTGGCCGTAACATATATGCAGGGAACCTGCAGGTCAGACAGCTACTGGCTCCCTGATCTCTGTGAGCCCTCATGAATCCTGGTCAGTTAGTTATGTGGGTTGTGTTCTCTCTGTTGGTGTCCCTGACCCCTCTGGTTCCTCTGATCCTTCCTGCTCCTGCTCCACAGGACTCTGTGAGCTTTGCCTAATGCAAATAGGAATTCTAACGGGGGAAAAAGAAGAGGCTCAGAGTAGCAACGTCTCACAGACCAGCAGAGTGGTTTTCTGAAGGTTATGCTCATAGCAAAGCATCCCGGCATGGTGCTTTAGAAACATCTCTGAAGTACAGAGCATCACACATTAAAACATATGAGCAGAAAAATAACAAGGAATATTAGTACTGACAATACAAAACTAGCACAAGTCCCAGCGTGCACAGCCATCCACTCTGTGCCTCTGAGAAGCACCTTGAGGACCCAGCTGCCCTCCTGCTCCTCCAGCTCCCGCTTCTGCCTCGCCACCTCCTGCCTCACCTTGGCCAGGTAGCACCTGTAGGCTTCTTGGCGCTCACTGTTGTTACCACTAAGGAGCTCCTGGGCATGAAGGAAGAGGTCATTGCTGTGAAAAGAGCCCTCACACTCCTGCTCCAGCGCCCTCACCTGGGCCATGAGCTCTGCCAGCTGCCCCTGCTGCTCTTCCCCAGAAGCCCTGTTATTAAAGGCACAGTACCTCTTCCCACACTCCTGGACCAGGCTGCGCAGGCTGTGGTTGTCAGTGTGGGTCACAAACTCATCCAAGGTCTCATTGGCCAGGTCTTCCTTGTGGGTGAAAAGGAGGATCATGTGCCTCATGACTCCTGCCCCGAAGATCTCCTTCACCCTCCTGACGGCTATGGTGTCCTGGGCGGTGAAGCGTCCCAGCTGGGTCACCAGCAACAGTACATGGGGTCCCGGGGCACACAGCAGATAGCAGTCTGCAATGTCCTTGTCTTGGTTCTGGGCCTCTGACTCAAAGATGGGTGGTGTGTCTACCACTAGGAAGCTCCTTCCCTTCCATGTGCCCATCTCTGCCTTGCTGGTCCTGGTCACTGACTGGGCTCTGAGCCTGGACTCGAATGCTTGTCGGCAGAGGATGCTGTTCCCTGTGGCGCTTTTCCCACAGCCAGATTTGCCCACCAGGAGGATCCTGAGTGGAGGTGATCCTGGGGTGCAGCCATCTTTCTTTCTGCCTTTGGGAGTAAAGGGAGGCTCGGGTGTGAAAAAATGATTGGTGAAGAAGAAGACAAAACTGACAGGAACTAGTGCAAACCAATCAGTACTCCCTCCCTCTGCTTTAACCACCCCATACCACCACACTCCGGACTTGTGGGATAAAGTGCTTCTGATGGTCAGAGTCCAAGGCGTCTTTCCCCTGGGGATTCACCAATCCAATTTTACCATTCATCAGGACCTTCTTTCTGTCTAGGCATGAAGTGGTAAGCCAATGTAGAATGCTCAGGGTAATCTCCGCCTGGCCATTCTGTTCATCTGTCCCCTTATCTTCATCTCCTCCCACCCTCCCTGGTCTCTGTTTTACACAACTGCAGGTTATTACCTTGGGGAACTTGCCCTTGCTCTGGAGACTCTGACAGTTAATGGCCTAATACGTTCAATTATCTGGTGGCACACTTGCCTTGCTGTAGGTGCCTGGAGGGAGGTTTGTCCCTTTCTAGGCACTGAGCAGTGGTCCTTGACAGTTGAAAACAGTTCCACCCACAGCAGCCTTCTTACCTTCGGGGAAGGTACCTTTCACAACTATCTGAAGAGTTTCCATTTCTTGTTTCTGGAAGGGAAAATATGCGAAGATTTGAATATAATATGCAGCACCAAACACATCATCTTGTAGGAAGGGAAATCAAGCCAAAGAGAAAGAACTGATGGAGTCACACACATACTTACAGGTAGTTCTAAATGACTCAAAGCAGAAAGACCCAAGAAAAGGGTGCATGTCATGTGATCACATGGACATTGTCACCAGGACTTTTCTTCAGCCCACAGGCAGAACGAAAGTGGGCTGTGTACCCACAATAACAGTCACTTCAGCTGGTCAGTTATTTCTACTGAGAACATGGCTGTCTGGGTTCTTTGGGAACCTAGCACTAGAGGCTGCTCTCTACGCCCAGCATCTCCAAGAGACAAATGTAATTCTTCCCTTGTTCCATGGCAGTGGTCCTCCTGCTCTGCCTGGAGCTTAGCTGAGTCCAGACAACAGGGCTTTCTCTGTCCAAACTGGGAAAGGGCTGGGCAAACCAGGACTGGCTGTTCACCCAGGAGTAGGATTCTGTTGTCGGGCCAGGTTGGGGAGTGGTGGGATGTGCCCAGGAAGCAGAGGGAAAGAAAAGCAAAGTCCTGAGGTGACTGACTAGTGTGCTGTGCTCCTGAGGTCACAGTGTCTCTGTTTCCATCTCAGTCCTGGATTGCAGACACCTTGAGGGCATCTCTCTTCCAGGGCCCTTCCTTTCCTCCCTGCATGCTGTTTTTTGCCCCTAGGTGCTGACTACTCTCTCAGGCAGGACTACTCATAGGATGCCTTTGGCCAAGCAACAGGTGGCAGGCAGGTCATGCACCCAAAGTGAGTGCTTCAAACCGCTGCTGTCTCCAGATCCAGCCTGATCAAAAAGAGGAACAAAAGCAAGGGCCGGAGCTTTCTTTAGGTTTGAGACTGTCTCAAATGCTTACACATTTCCCTCTCCCGTGCTTCCTCTAGTGGGAACCCACACTCCTTCAGTAAAATGACTGTCACCTTTTCTGTCCCCTTTGGGGTATCTTATTTTAAGCCACCACCCTCTTGGGACAGCACTGTGCCCTCAGCCAGCCCACTGGGAGCCAGCCATCCACCAGCCCCACCCACCTCACAGCCATCAGCTCTGCCACTCATTTTTAAGTAGTTGGTGGAAGGATCGGTGGGTGTGCAGCAGGTATTTCCTGCCCCTGGTTGGACCTCAGAGCTAGCAAAAGTGGAAGAGCTTCCCCATGCCCCTCCGAGGATGCACTCCATGGCATTGTGCAGGACTGGAAGAGACTAGAGAAGAGATCAGGTGCAGGCCACGCTTGGAAACACTGTGGAAATGTCATAAACATTGGCCTTGAGTAGATTATCTTAGTCTCATCGGGCAACAGTAATTATACCATTCTTTCCCATATCCTTTACCACAGTACCTTAAAAACATGGTCAGAAAATCATGGCATGCTATTATGAAGATAAACTAGGGTGCAAGTGTCATGGGGGTCATTTCCAAGAACAGTCTTTACTGCCTATAACTTCATTCTGGTTGCTTTGACTGATTTTTTAGTATTACTTCATCCAAAACACAAAAAACAAATGCTTTATGTGAACAGATCAACCCAAGTGGCAACCTGACATCCATCTCCATCTTTAAAATGAAAGCCATTTCCCTCATGTCCATCACTATGAATAGAAAAAGGAAAGTAATGGGAAAGAAATAAGATTAAAACTCTAGGGGATGGGAGATGGGACAAGCCAGTCCAGCCAATTGGTGAGCACCAGATTCAGTAAGACCTTGTTTCAATAGACATCTGCCGAGTAGAGTTTGTGTTCTCAGAACCCACCTAAGAGATGAGTGTAACTGGGTTCATCCAAGGCCCTGGCACTGGAGGGAGGAAGTGACACAGGGGCAGGCAAATCCTTGGGGCTCATCTAGATCCCTCTAGCCAATCCAGCCAACCAAGTGAGACCCTGTCTCAAAAACTCAGGTGGAGAGCAATAGAAGACAATATGAGATGCTCCTTGCTCTCCTACAGCGATAGAGGAAGATATGAGAAGCCCCTTTGCTCTCCTGCGGTGAGGACGCAAGGCTATGGAGCAGAAGCTTCAGGGCAGTTCTTACCCATGGATGGGCTCCTGAACCTGACTGGATGAAGTAAATGGTCCTAAGGGGGGTTGGGGTTCCTTCTGGATGATCAGTAGTGTGAGAACTTCAATCACTCGTGAGACCAATGCTCCATCTTTCTGCCCCAACACTAATTTCTCAGGCCACAGGAAGTATGGATACCCTGCCAAGAAGAGTGGATTCCCTCCAGCTGGCTCCTCTCTAGCCTCCAGACACTTAACACAGCCTGGCTGGGCAGCCATGGAGAAATTACTTAAGGAAGTTTGCCCATTCCTCTCCCTCCTTGGAAACTCCTGGCAGGAAACAGAATCTCTAAGAGTCCCCCTCCCCTGAGTCCCAAGTGGGGTATTAGGCTTGTCAGCTTGAGAGAGAAAAATTCACTCATGCTCCACAGACAGGCTAAAAGCCCTCAGGGCACAAGATGCTGTGGCCTCCACAACTCTTCCTAAAGTTAGTAAAGAGATCAAGTGTCTTGCCCTTCAGGTTGACACTAATTGTTACTGGTAGAGTCAAGGGTAAGCAGTGGAGAGGCATACACACACACACACACACACACACACACACACACACACACACAAGCCCTGTTACCTGGTGGACGCTGGAGGATCTTTTGATTCAAGGTCTACACACTTTGGAGCACCTTCCTGTCCTAGGCAGCCTCTCACACTGGGTTTTAATGTCTTCATGAAAATACAAGAGCTATGAAAGGAGCTCACAAAATCTGTTTGCCAGGAGGAGGAAGAGATGTCCAGGGGAGCACAGGAAAGAGTGATGTTTCTAGGCAAAGCAGTGCTCAGAGGGCGACTGAAGAGAGCAGCAAGAGGAAGAGGTTGATTTAAAAAAAAATGAATAAAAACCAGTTCTCTTTCCTGCCCCACCCTCACTGCCAGCACTACTGAGATGATTTTGTGAAGAATACGTTCTCTACAGGACTAAGAGAATAGAGAAGCCCTGAGGCATGGCACTCCAAGCCTCTAGCTTCTCCCCTCTGGGCCAGGCACACAGCAGGCCTCTCCCCAGCACCTACTATTCCTGTCTAAAGTGGCTCTCCAGGGTCCGCTGGGCAAACCAGCAGGCAACATGCTAGAGCCAGGCGATGCTACCCTGGCTTCTGGGGAGAATGTGGGAGGTCAAAGCTTAGATTTTTCTCACCTGGGCAGATCTCATCTCCTCAGAACCCATGGAGCTAACTACCCAAGCAAAGGTCTGACTTAGGCAAAGCAACAAGCACCTGCTGGGCTCAGGGTTGCAAGGGGTGAGCCAGGTCTCCTCTCTGGAGAGCCTTTCTGGTGACCCATTTCCTTGAGTTCAGATAATTGTTTTTATTCATTTGTTTTTATTTTCTGTGTATGAGAGCTTTACCTACATGTATGCAAGTGCCCTTTGTACATGCCTAGTGCTTGTAGAAGCCAGAGAGGCCTGCTGGATCCCCTGGAACTGGAATTATTGATAATGGTAGGGCTTTTTAAACTACTGAGCCATCCCTCCAATCCCAAGTTCAGATAATTTAAGAAAGTCTACGGAGGAAAGTGGGACATGAGTAACACATAAAAATAGCATTTTGCAGGGAAAGCCAGGCTTGACTTCCACAAACCTTCTATGATACAACTTTAACTTTTGAGGTAGTAGTGGTATTACATTGAGTGAGGTGAGGGCCTTTGAATAGAAGGCATTTCTCCTTTTAGCTACCGAAGTGTTTATCTAACTATTCTTTATCAATAAAACTCAGGAGTCGGATATCAGGGTAAGAACCTCAATGACCAGAGAAGCGGCTGAGAAGTGACCAGTGACCTCCTCTCTCTTTCCTTCCTTGATCCAAAAGATGCCAGAATCTCCTAAGCCCCTCCCCACTACTTCCTGTGTCTATCTGTCCTCCTTCCTCCAAAACCCCTATGGCTAATTTGGTCAGCTAGCTCTGCCCTCCGATTCTAAGCGGACTCTGTTGTTAGTCTCAAGGAAGTTAGAGTGAGATCAAAATAACCCACAACAAGCTGCAGAGTGTCTTCTTTTTGCCAATCAATAAACATCAGCTCTAAAATAGAAATAATATACACGGGTGCGTCATGAACATGTTCCACCCAAGGCCAGCTTTCAAAGCTGACTCTGCGGGTATTTTATAAATACTCCATACACAAGAAAGGCAAGCTGCTGAAGGTTTTGGAGCTTCCACTGGGCCTGACAGAGAAGGTATGTTCTGCAGCCTTAACACCTGCAGGCTAATCCTTATGTGTCCGAGCCACAGAGAGAAGCCTGTGGAACGTGAGCCACAGCTGTCTGTACATTAGGGAAAAGGCAACGTGAAAGAAGCCTCCAACCCAGGCCTTTGCTGCTCTCAGGACTCACAGGAAATGACATCTACTTGGGCCTGATAAATGGATGCCTTTACTCCTGCATGTTCATGTTCATAGCTGGGTTTTTTCCCCCATTAAATTACAGGCATTTTCTGGTTGGTTCCTGAAAGTCCTGTGGTTTTTGTTTTTTGTGTTTTTTTATAGGAGTAAATATTATCTACCCCAGGTCTGAAAGCCCTGTGTTTTATAGGAGTAAATATTATCTGCCCCAGGTCCTGCCTATCCAGTCCTCTACAGCTCCCTTTCTTCCTTGCAGTCAAAGCCTGTGGCTGTTTGGAACTCTTTCTTGGTCATTGTTCACTGCAGAATTCTGGTGCCGGCCTTCAAAGCAAAGGTATATTCTGTTGCAAAGGAGCTGTCTGCAGGGTGGAATAGAAACCAGGCCCCTGCAGCCACAGAGCAAAACAGCACAAATCACTTCTATGAGAGCCTGGAGCTCAAAACTGTAGCTCTATGTCATGGAAATAGCCCTTTCCCCCAACCACACTGTTGTGGCTGTTTCTTTGACAGTGTGTCCTTACAAGTTTAACATAAGATTTCTAGACAAATCCCGAGAGAACTGATTATCTATCCGCTGCTGATACACACATGCCTGTGAAATAATAAAGAAACATAGGGCCTGAGAGATGCTGTAGTGGTTAAGAATGCTTGGTGCTCTTCCAGAGGACCTGAGGACAGTCCCAGAAACTCCAGTACACACACATGCTTACATACAAGTACACACACACACACCAAACACACACACACATACACGGAGGGAAGTAGAAAGGGAGAGACAGAGAAAGAATTATAAAAAAAATTAAACAATATAGTGAAGGAATTAAAGAATTGGAAACTACTTCGTAACTGTTGTCCATGTCTTGCAAACACTGCCCCCTGCTGGTTAGCTCTTGAGTTTTCTGTGTTGCTTTTCCCCCAGTCTGTAAATGTTTAGGGGGTTTTGTCTGTTTTGTTTTGGTGTATGTGTGAGTGCATGCGTGTGCACTTGCATGCTTCTGAGAGAACACGGCGAGGGCAGAAGAAGGTTGACTGAAGGCATCCTCTATCACTCATCCACCTGAGACAGGGTCTCTCACTGAATTGCTCTCTGCAAGACTGGCTACCAGGAGCTCCAGGATCTGCCAGTCTCTGCCTCCTGGTACTGGGATTACAGGCACAAGCGGTCTCACCAGATTTCTATTTGGGTGCTGAGGATTCGAACTCAGGTCCCCATGCATGCACAGCAAGTGCTCTTACCCATTGAGAGCTAATACTCATCTCTCCAGCACCAACCAATGTTTTCTTTTCTAGAGAGCCCTTCTTTCTCATCCCTTGTTTAATAACATGTTACTCTGCCTACACAAGAGTCCAAACAGAAATGCCTATGCCAGTTTTGTTCACAATGTACAAATGCAGAGGCAACACAGATACCTTTCAGTAGGTGGATGGATGACTGGACAAAGTGGCACACCCATACAATAGAAACTAAAAGAGATGAGTTATCCAGACACACAGAGCCCCAGAGGAAACCTATGTTCATGCTGACCTGAAAGGGCTCCGTGCTGTGCAAACACAACTCAGTGGCACTCTGGAAACACAGCTATGAAGGGGCTTGGGGTAGCAGAGGGAGAAATAAAAGTGGAACATAGAGGAATTATTATTAGGGTTATCTAGAGTCACAGAACGTACGGGATGATCCCCTCCTCCTCTCTCTCTCTCTCTCTCTCTCTCTCTCTATATATATATATTATATATATATATATATATATATATGAATTTATTGGGATGATAGCTGTAAGAGGAAAGTCCGAGACTCCAGTAGTTTCTCAGCCTCACGAGGCTGGGTGTCTCCGCCGGCCTTCTGTGTGTGTTTGCATCCTGAGGAGGAGGCTCCAATGCCAGAGAAGGATGGCTGTGCTGACACAGGGAAGCAGGTAAAGAAGAAGGAAATCTTCCTTCTTCCGTGTTCTTCCATAAGCTTCCAGCAGAAGGTGTAGTCCAGATTAAAGGTGTGTCTCGTTGCCTCAACATCTAGATCACAAGTGTAGTCTCCATTTCTAGATTTGTGTTTCATTCCTGATATAGTTGATAACCAAGATTAGCCAGCACAGGAGTCTTTTTAAAAAAAGAAACAAGCTTGTTTTACATGTCAATCCCAGTTCCCTCCCCGTCCCCTCCTCCCCTGCCCCCCACCAACCCCCAATCCCATCCCCTTCCTGCTCCCCAGGGAGGGTGAGGCCTTTCATGGGGGTCTTCAAAGTTTGTCACATCATTTGGAGCAGGGCCTAGACCCTTCCCCGTGTGTCTAGGCTGAGAGAGTATCCCTCTATGTGGATTGCGCTCCCAAAGTCCATTTGTGCACTAGGGATAAATACTGATCCACTACAGAGGCCCCATAGATTAACCAGACCTCCAAACTGACATCCTCATTCAGGGGGTCTGGATCAGTCCTATGCTGGTTTCCCTGCTATCAGTCTGTGGCCCATGAGCTCCCCCTTGCTCAGGTCAGCTGTTTCTGTGGGTTTCTCCACCCTGGTCTTGACCCCTTTGCTCATCACTCCTCCCTCTCTGCAACTGGATTCCAGAGTTCAGATCAGTGTTTAGCTGTGGGTGTGTGCCTCTGCTTCCATCAGCTACTGGGTGAAGGCTCTAGGATGGCATATAAGGTAGACATCAATCTCATTATCAGAGAAGGGCATTTAAGGTAGCCTCTCCACTATTGCTTAGATTGTTAGTTTGGGTCATCCTTGTGGGTCTCTGGACATTTCCCTAGTGCCAGATTTCTCTTTAAACCTATAATGGCTCCTATTATGGTATCTCTTTTTTTGCTCTCCTCTATTCTTCCCCTGACTCGATCTGTTCTCTCCTGTCCTCTTCTCCCCTTCTCTTTCTTCTGGCTCCCTCTCCCCTCCCCTCATGATCCTGTTAGCTCAGGAGATCTTGTCCCTTTCCCCTTCTCCAGGGGACCATTATGTCCTTCTTAGGGTCCTCCTTGTTTCTTAGCTTCTCTGGTGGTGTGGATTGTAGGTTGCTACTCCTTTGCTCTATGTCTAAATCCTTACATAAGTGAGTACATACCATGTTTGTCTTTTTGTGACTGGGTTACCTCACTCAAGATGGTTTCTTCTAGTTCCATCCATTTGCCTGTGAATTTCAAGATTCCATTGTTTTTTTCCACTGAGTAGTACTCCATTGTGTAAATGTACCACATTTTCTTTATCCGTTTTTCAGTTGAGGGGCATGTAGGTTGCTTCCATTACAAAGAATGCTGCTATGAACATCGTTGAACAGACATCCTTGTTGTATGAATGTGCATCCTTTGGGTATATGCCTAAGAGTGGAATTGCTGGATCTTGAGTAGACTGATTCCCATTTTCCTGAGGAGTCGCCATACTGATTTCCAAAGTAGCTGTACAAGTTTGCACTCCCACCAGCAGTAGAGGAGTGTTCCTCTTTCTCCACATCCTCTCCAGCATAAACTGTCATTGGTGTTTTTGATTTTAGCCATTCTGACAGGAGTAAGATGGTATCTCAGAGTTGTTTTGATTTGCATTTCCCTGATGGCTAAGGATGTTGAACACTTTCTTATGTGTCTTTCAGCCATTTAGATTCCTCTACTGAGAATTCTCTATTTAGTTCTTACCCCACTTTATTTGAATTATTTGGTGTTTTGGTGGCTAGCTTCTTGAGTTCTTTGTATATTTTGGAAATCCTCTCTCTGTCAGATGTGTGGTTGGTGAATATCTTTTCCCATTCTGTGGGCTGTTGTTTTGTCTTGCTGACTGTGTCCTTTGCCTTACAGAAGCGTCTCAGTTTCAGGAAGTCCCATTAATTAATTGTCTATCTCAGTGTCTGTGTTACTGGTGTTATGTTAAGGAAGCAATCTCCTGTACCAATTTGTTTGAGGATACCACCTACCTTCTCTTCTAATTGGTTCAGTGTGGCTGGATTTATGTTGAGGTCTTTGATCCATGTGGACTTAAGTTTTGCAGCACAAGAGTCTTACGGTAAGGAGATATTCTGTCTGACTTGTGGGTTCTTGTTACCATCTACTTGTCGGACCCACAGAATGTAAAACACCAAGAGTGACCCTGGTGAAAAGTTGTAGACTTTAGTTAATAAAATACATGAATACAATTTTATTGACAGTAACAAGGCTACATAATGCAACATATTACTGTCAGGAGAAACTGGAGGCCAAGTTGAGGAAGCCATGGCTCCTTTCTACTTTCCCCTCAGATTTTCTGTAAATTTAAACTCTTGCAGCTGGAGAGATAGTTCTGCCATTAAGAGCACTGGCTGCTCTTTCAGAAAATCTTGGTTCAGTTCCCAGCACCCACATGGCAGCTCACAACCATCTGTAACTCTAGTTCCAACACCCTCTTCTGGCTCTGTGGGCACTGCATGCATGTGGGGCCCAGACACACATGCAGACAAAATCGCCCATACACATAAAAAACAAAATACAGGTTTAAAAAGAATATTTTTAAAGACTGATTTTTTAAATAAAGTCAACTAACCAAAATTAGAAGATAATGAAAAGAGATGAGTTGGGGCAAGGAGCAGGGTAAGGAGTGGAGTGGTAAAAAGGGGTTTGAGAAGGGATGAGAATGAGAGAGAAGAGGAAATGAAGAGGGGAGAGCAATGGTCATTGGCATGTGACAAACTCACAGCTGTCACCAGCTGACAGTGCTCTGCGTGATGGGAATCGGTGGAGTGAGCTCTAATAAAAGGTTAATTTTTTCCATTTTTTATCTGAATTAGAAACAAGATTGTGTTACATGTCAATCCCAGTTCCCTCTCCCTCCCCTCCTCCCCTACCACCCTCCCCAACTAAAACCCTACCTATCACATATCCTTTCTGCTCCCCAGGGAGGGTTGGGGCCTTCCATAGGGGGTCTTCAGAGTCTGTCATATCCCTTGGGATACGACACCCCCGTGTGTCTTGGCTCAGGGAGTGTCCCTCTATGTGGAAAGAAACCAAAGAAAAATTTAGAGCTGGGTGTGGTGGCACACACCTTTAATCCCAGCACTGGGCAGGCAGAGCCTGGTAGATCTCTGAGTTTGAGGCCAGCCTGGTCTACAAAGCGAGTTTCAAGACAGCCAAGCTTAGGCAGTGAAAGACAGAAAGCTGGTGAGGATGCAATTGAATGAGAGGGCCATGTTCCAGGCTCAGCAAGCCGCAGAACTTGGCAGCTTTGGCCACATGGTTCTGGTTTGGAGTTAAGGATAGAAGAAAGGAGTTATGGAATAAAGCTGCTAAGGCCAGGCATGTGTCAGGGGTGTTCCTGAATGGAGGCCTAGTAGAGAGGCCACTGTGTGAAGCTATGAAGCTGAAGACTGGTTTGTCTTGGAGAACCCTAGATGTTAGAGATGCCAAAGTCATGGGACACCTGCCAGGGAAAGCTGCTAACAGGGAGTGGAACTAGCTTAAGAGAACAAAGCATGTTAGTCAGCAAAGCTGAATGGAATTGGAGATGGGAAGGGCACTTTGACATCAGACATGGCTTAGAGTTTACCCAGCTAGATTTTGGTCTTGCTTTGGTCCAGTATTTCCTCACTCTGCTCCCTTCCCTGCATTTTGGAATGGCAATGTATATCCTGTGCCATTATATGTTGGAAGTACATGATCTGCTTTTTGATTTTGATTTTTACAGGTGATTACAGTTAAGAAATTGCATGAGTTCAGAAAAAAACTTTGAACTTTAAAATACTGCTAAGACTGTGACAGACTATGGGGACTTTTAAAGTTGGACTAAATAAATGCATTTTGCATTATGATATTGTTGCAAGCTTTGGGGGCCAGGGGGTGGAATATGGAGTCTGAATGTGAGTGAGCTCCTTATGTCCTAGAGTGGCAATGTTAGGGGGTGGCTTTGTTGGAGTGGGTGTAGCCTTGTTGGAGGAAGTGTGTCACTGTGGGGGTGGGCTTTGAGGTTTCCTATGCTCAGGATACTGCCAGTGTCTCAGTCGACTTCCTATTGCCTGCAACGTGTAGGACTCTCAGCTCCAGCACCGTGTCTGCCTGCCTGCTGCCATGCTCCCACCATGATGATAATGGACTGAGTCTCTGAAACTGTAAGTGAGCCATCTTAACTAAATTTTCTAAGATTTGCTATGGTCATGGTATCTTCACGGCAACAGAAAACCCTAAGATAACAAGCAAAGACAGTTGGATAGAGAAGTGACCGGGAACATAAGGGTTTGTATAGCTTTTCCTCACCTCATCTCCTTCATGACAAGAATGTCATTGTCTTTTTCACAAGGGATAGGTGGTGGGTGGGGAGTCTTTCAAAAGGGAATTTCATGTTGGCTTTTGGAAGCAACAAGTGTCAGAGGGATCTTCCTGCATCTCCTGTTTGTTTAGTGTCTTCAGCTTAAAATACTTATGCCTAAATATATTTGGGGGTGGTATGTTCTGAAGAAGCCCCCAAGGCCAGAAGCTTTCTTTTTGTAGGACTATCCCAGGTCAATCACTCAGAGAAGGGTTGGTAAAATTGAAGTGACATCAATGTCTAATCCCCAATCCTTCACAAGGCTTAAGGACCCAGTGTCTGGGGTATTACAAAATGCTGGCTTGCTCTCTGACTTCTGCTCTGCTAGCTTTATTATACATCCCTGGGTGATATCCCCTACAGTGGGCTGGTCTCCCCTACATCCTTATCAATCTAGAAGAGTGTCCCACAGATATCCCCACAGGGCAATCTAATCAGCTCAAGACAGTTCTTCAGTTGAGGGTCCCTCTTCCCAAGGCACTCCTGGTTGAATCAAATTGACAAAAACTAACCAGGACAATTTCTAAATAGATTCACAGTAACTATTAAAACACAATACTTAAAATTTCTCAAACATTTTAGACTGATTAGCTTAAGCAGAATGTTTCTCAAGCCAGAATTTATAGTCATTTGATATCAGTTTTGGTATAGATCCCAGATACTGACAGACAGGCTCTAATGGTTGCCTAATGAATCCTTCTGCAAGCCAAGCAGATTCCACCATTTTGTTTTCAGCAAAAAGGAAGGCAGGTATATCCACTAATGGACCATTAAAAATTAATGATAGACCTCCATACTGTCTGGGGCATTTTATCTTAACTTCAACGAGTGCAAAGAACTGACTGACATCACCATAGCAAGATTGTTCCTGTTCCTGCTATTTATTTATGTGGAAAAGATTGCTCAGTGCCAGCATTGGTCAAACCAAGAGGGAAAAAAACAGGAATAGCATTAATGCCAAACATTGTCTCATTCTAGAACAGTATGACAGACTTTCCTCTCCTCCTCTCCTCTCCTCTCTCCTTTCTCTCTCTCTCTCTCTCTCTCTCTCTCTCTCTCTCTCTCTCTCTGTATTAAAAAATCCATTGAGAGGTACATTTCCCAAACTTGAAAGCTTCTAACAAGTTATTTTACAAATGTCCTCATAAATTTTGTCATTTTGATCAATTGGATATTAACTATAATAGGAAAATTTCAGTTAAAGACATAATGTCAGGGAAAATGTTTTAACATATATATGTATATACATATATTATAGAATTGTAGAATAATACATATATTATAGGCTTTCAAATATAAAACCCCATTACAATCAGATAAAATTCTGTGGGAAATTAAATGGACAACCAAAACAAAAAGGGACAGGGGCTGTGGCAAGACCCTAGGCTCAATTTTCTTTATTAAGCGTGGGGGAGGGAGAAAAAGAAAGGGGCAGAGAAAAAGAGAGAAACAGTGTAAAATCTTATAAGAAGGCATCCTCATGTTTTTAAATAGCAGAGAGTTTTCAATTGCTATGCATTTTCATTATCTGGAAAATACATTTTAAAAGAAGTAGTCTCTTTATTTAAAAATGTTAACATCTACAGCATGCTTTAGAAATTATATCCCTTGCAAACGCTCTTGGCAAAAAATTTTAGATTTAACAATTGCTTTAGTAAATGCACAAAAGCTATAAATATCAGTGCTTTGGAGAAACCACTGTGAGTCCATGAGTCAGAGAATTTTTTGAAAAAGATTTAGGGTAGTAGAACTGTAGAAAACAACCCAAATATATCCTCCTGCCTCAGCCACCTGAGTGCTGGGATTACGGTTGGCTCTGAAAACCATGTTTTGAAGTTGTCTACACAGTGATATGGTGAGATAAAACCCACATTAATTTTCTCTTTGAAATTCACCATGAACATGGAGACACTATCTCCATGTGTGTGATCCAGGTACCACCATTATAATCCAAAGAAGGGTTCAGTCAGAAACACCAAAGTCTAAAGGCTATAATAAAAATGTTCTCCCAGTACCTCAGGTACCCCTGGCACACCCACCAGGGCCTCAAGTCCCATGGCACATCCATGTCCTGTAACATGAATCCGGACCTGTGTTTAGACTCCATGCATGGGACATCACTGGTGGTCCATTTATCTCCTGGGAAACACTTTCCAGATGTCCGGTGCCCTGTGATCCACACTGAACCAGTTCCTCCTCTGCCTCCCAGACATTTATCAGTAACTCTCTAGAAATTGGTGCTAATCTGATTTGGGCACTGGAAGACTTTGGCAGCCGCTTTTCCAATTTAGAAATTTTATCTCTGTGATTTTATGACTGGGTGAGGGATCCTGGCTACTAGGACCCTTGGTTTAGGTGTGCTGATCTTCATGAGGTCTGAGCATACAGAAACATGCCATGCACATGGAAACAACAGGTGAGAAAGAGATGTGTTAGCTAGCCACATCACAGCCTGTTCTTACGTTCAATCCGAAGATTAAAAACCATCAGTCAAAAATAGAGGGAAAGGGTAAAAATATGGATTTCTGGATAAACCAAGGTAGAAGATTGTGGTAGTTTAAGTCCCCATAATTTCATAGGGAGTGGCCTATTGGGAGGTGTGGGTTTGTTGGAGTGGGTGTGGCCTTGTTGGAGGAAGTGTGTCACTGTGGAGGTGGGCTTTGAGGTTTCCTATGCTCAGGATCTCACCTAGTGTCAGTGGACTTCCTGTTGCCCGAAAGATGTAGGGCTCTCAGCTACTCCTCCAGCACATCTGCCTGTATGCTGCCATGTTTCCTGCCATGATGGTAATGGATTGAACCTCTGAAACTGTAAGCGAGTCACCCCGATTAAATGTTTTCATTTATAAGAGTTGCCATGGTCATGATGTCTCCTCACAGCAATAAAAACTCTAAGACACAAATGAACCTTATATTTATTGAAGACTATATACACAATTGTAGGGCATGAAATACTTAAGAATAATGTAAGACTACAAGGCTTCAGAACTGTGTTATGTAAATAAGATAAAGATAGAGATCTATAGAAATCAGGATATAATTCTGGCTTTTTTTAGGTAGGCTTTGGTGACACTTTAAAGAAACATAAGCAACTATGTCTAGACAGTTGCCACCAGAGTGCAGATTTCAGGGTTTTCTACTACACATTTGCATTAAAATTGTGTTTGTACTCCAGGGTCATCACATTTTTAAGTTACTTGATATTTTTAATCAGATCAAGTTGAAAGTCAAGGTCAACAACAAAATGTCTAGGGAACCTGTGATGTCAGGATATAAGGGTTTGGACCACAGTCATGAAGTTTGTGCTGGTCCTTGTGGTGGTTCCAGTTTCCTCTGAGGTCTTGGTGTTGCTGCCACACATGAGATCATCTCATCCTGGATCTCTTGAAGACCAGATAGCAGCTGGGCACATAATGGCTCCTGGGTGTGGCCCACACATTCATCATGCCAATGTCTGCCCAGATTGTCTCTCTGGTGTGGCTCAGATATCCTGAGGGCCACGGTTTGTGGTCCTGAGTCCTCCAAGTTGAGCAAATCTCCTGGATATGATGAAGAGAGAGTGAGGCCCACAACCATCAAAGTTAAATTTGACCCAGGCCTCTTGGTGGTAAGTTAGTGCCCAGCTCACACTGATTTTGATTGGCCTTCAGTAATCAGCTTCAGAAGCCTTGTTCTCGATTCAAGATTTTTGATGAACAGAATGTGGCAGGGCGTTGAGTCAGTTGACTCAACACAATAAGGCCTTGAATCCTTCTTGATATTAAGGCATAACCAAGATGTTTGATGATTAAGGAGAATGGGTCCTTGTCCCATTTAAGGTCATTGTGTGGTCCTTGCTCCATTGTTGTGAGCATATTACTGGGTCATATGGAGAAATGGTACCCTTGAATTTAAGCTAGACCCAGGGTAGTAGGTACTCAGAGAGAAAGCAGGACCCCATTGATGTCACCCTATGACCTTTGCCCTTATGTCATTCTTCAGACACCCATCTCATGGTGTTATAGTGTGTTCAGTCTTCCTGGAGTAGTAGGTGTCGTCTAGGTCATACTTGAAGTCAGCTTTTTATCCTTGCTCTCTGAAAGTCCTCATACAGGAAGACCTGGGCACAGAGGATTTCCTGGGTGCGGCCCACACACCCTTGATCCCAAGCTGTGTTATTATTTGATGTTCATTTATGGCCCAGATTACTTGAAAGCAATGATGTCTTAACACACCTGATGTGAGAATGTTTGTTGCCTGTGTTGGAAGAATAGCGGGTACATCCCACAAACTACAGTGGTACCACAAAGAAGATTCTAGATTAGCATTGATGAGAGTTCAAGGTCTATGATGTGATTTCAGTCATCAGTGCAAGAATTCCTGTGGGTGAGTCAAAATTTCTAAGTGAACATGGCATGGATTGGGTCACAAAGGAGGCTATGATTTGTTCAACAAATAAATTGACATGAGATAATTCCTGGCCTCAGACCAGGTCAGTGTCATGGGTATGTCCATTTCATTTGGTCATTAAGGTGATGTTTGGTTCCTTTAAAGCCTGGCTCCTTTGTGGTAGGATCTTGTCCTGGGTTGACTAGAGGGAGGGTATGGCCCACACACCTTTTAAAATTTGTCCAGGCTACTTGGGGTTCAAGGAGCTGCTGGGTTTTCTTTGAGGTCTGTTTATGGCCTTGAACCTGTGTCAATAATCATGTCATCATCAAGTCCCCTTCTTGGAGGGGATAATGCATCCAGATTTCAGTTAATCAGATCAAGTTCTGGGTTTGTCCAAGATTCTTGGTGAGCAAGCTATGGATAGAGTGACATGTGAGAAATGTTTGTCAAGATCAGGTGTAGGGTGCAGTGTAACACCCTTTTTGATAAGGTTCGTCCATGTTATTGGATTATTTAGGTGAGCCCTTGGCACCTTACGGCGATGGTATTATCCATTTCACGTGTTGAGGATGTCTGCACTGAATGGAGTATGTGTGAGAGGCACACATCTGGGTCTCAGGATGTCAGCTTATATCAATCAGTATAGGGAGTAACGAGGGTTAGTCCAAGGCTATCAGTGACAAGCTGGGATGTGTGTGCACTGATGTCTTGGTTGTAAAATAAGAACTGAGATTAAGGCCTTGATCAGAGAACCGCATGGTACCAACTGTCACCACAGTGTTGTTTCACTTGAGTTTAGGCCCTGGGCAAACTTCTTTATTTGGGTTCAGGCCTCTTTGGGAGAGGGTTCATCTGAGATAATATCACATTCGGTTTTGTACCTGGACTTCCTCAGTGTCAGGCTTTGGCCCAGGCCTTTCCCATTTGGGGGACTAACCCAAGCCTCCTCTTGCTTTTTGCCCAGGCTTCTTCAGGTTCAAGGACTGGCCCAGGCCCACATTTCTGTTTGTTGTGGGCCTGGGCTGCAGGTCCCCGTATTTTCTCTTTTTGGCCCTATGCTTATTTAGGGTCTGAAATTCTGTCCTGGTTTCTACCAGGATTCTTTTGGTTCAGGGAAGGCCCAAGCCCTTATCTCTTCTCACTTTGGGCTCACTGGGAACATTCATTTTCCTAGTTTGGCCCGGGCTTCTTTCATTTGTTTGGCTAAGGCCCACATTTCTTCTCTGTTTGTGCCCAGGCTTCTTTAGGGTCAGGGATTCACTAAGGCCCAAGTCTCTCATTGTTTTTAGCCTGTGTTCTTCTGGTTCAGGAATTGGCCCAGGCCCAAATCTCCTCATTCTTTGGGCCCGGGCTTCTTTGGGATCAAGGTCGGCCTGGGCACACTCATCTTCTTGGTTTGGCCCAGGCTCACGTTTCCTCTCTAATTGGGCCCGGGGTTCTTTAGGTCAGGGATCTGCCTGGGTCCACATCTCTTCTGATTTTGGGCCCAAGCATTTTCAGGGTCAGGGTACCTGCTTCTCTTTAGGGTGGAGGTAATGGATCCTTTTGAGTCCATGCTTGTCAAAATCTTTGACTTAAGCCTCGGTCTATTGTCAGCATTTCTGAAAAAAAAAAAAGTCAGGTGGACATTGACAGTGGAAAATAGTAGCATCTTAAATGTACTAAGAACATCACTGACCTGTTTCCTCAGGGAAAAATGCACAGACACAGACACAGACACGGACACATATAGCCCACAATTCACATGAAATAATTATATTTTATACAAAGATGAAATATGTAGAAGAGAAAGCTGGTTGGGAAAGTCCTTCCTGTGGCACAGCTGACTGTCTGTGGTGGTGAGGGGACATCTGTGAACTCATGTGGAAAGACTGTAGCTTCTAAGTTGTGAGATACACACAAGAGAGTTCCACTAAGACACCATGGTATATTTCTTTCCTGTGGTCTGAACCCAGGATGCAATATCACAGGTAGTTAAGAGAAACAGCAGAGGTTAGTTCTCCATGTGTCTAGAGAATGTCTTGCTAAGGCACTGGAGACTGCAGATCTTCACAAGGTCTCTTTGCTGTGTGGGGATGGTGTCCTCTCTCTGTATGCCATATGTGGCCATGTTCAGTGAGGGCATTTCCATGGTCCTTGTTATTGCAACCCTTCTCAAGGGCACATCTGTCTTGTCCATCAAAAACCCTCAGACTACTGAATGGTGTCTTTGTCACCCCTTTCAAGAGAGCCTCCTGTCAAGTACCTACACTGGTGTGAGGTCACTTCTTCACCCAGAGAATTTTCTGAAGTCACTTACCTGAAATGGATTCCTGCCCACCTTCTCCTGGGTTGAATCCTGGTCCACTATAATGGACTCTGCTGCCCTCAGAACAGGGTCACACCAGTAACCATGACAGTGACCCTCATGTGAGGTCAGAGAGGCCAGGAGCTCAAAAGCTGTCTATGCACACAGGTGTCTTTTGGACTTGTACTTCAGTACCTGAAGACTTCCCTTAAGATAATTTTTTGGGGGGAACAAGTTCACATCCTGTCCTCCTCCTCCAGGGGACTTCACCTCTGAGATGAGCAGGTCCAGTGGGGATAGGTCATACTCAGCCCTAATGTGCAAAGTTCACCTCTTGGTCTCTCATTTATGTTGCTCAGTTTATCAGCAAGTTTCTCTTGTCATGAGATTTTAAGTGTGCCATCTGTAGGATTTTGGGTATCAAGCTGTCCAAAAATTTTGGGGTGCAACCTCTCCCATCACCACCATTAAACATAGATTGCAGGAGAGTTGCCCAAAAAACAGGATGTCATGAAATTCCCCTACTTGGTCCTGCCATGGCATTGTCAATGACTTCTGAGAATGTCACTCTGGAGACCAGCATAACAGCAGGGCTCCATCCTGTCGTAGTTAGAAACGAGTCCTGAGGTGGGTGCTGGCTCTGCCTCAACTGCTGCCACCCTCTCTCACAAATACAGGTGGAGGTTAGAAGAAAATTGACACAATCCCTTCACACATACACTCAGATTCAACCACAAATATATTAACGCAGGCTTCATAAGTAAAAATAGAAGTTTGAAAGTAAGGTGGAATTGAGTATGGCATCTATGTCTGTGGCTGATCTGGGAAGGGCCTGTGAGCTGAATATAAAGATGATTTCCAGGAAGGTTCATGTCTAGAGAAGCCCAAGAGAAGCACTCCTACCTGTGAAGCATGAGCTCCCTGTGGGGATGTCGCAAACAGGTGGGTGGTGTAAGCCGTTGATCTTTAGCATTCTGTAGGCTCAAGCCTTGAGTCTTAGACCATGCACTGACTTGACACTTTCTTCCAGAGGCCTCTCTCCATTAAATGTTAACCTACAGTTTAAATTTAAGTGTGGGTAGGTCAGGGAGATGGCAGTAGTTCTGTTTCATACTGTGTTCCTGGCTTCAGCCATGCTGGGCACAACCCTTAGGTAGGAAGACAAGGATAGTGCTGTGAAGAGGCACAGTCCCTTTGGACCCCAGTAGTCACGTCTTTGACACATCCCCTACCTGCCCTGACACTGTGGCTGCCATAGCTGACAGTTGTCCCTGGCTTGGGCACAAGGGCTGAGCTTCATCCTGCACCAGCCTGGAGCCTGGAGTCTTCTCACGTGAGGCAGGCTGGGTGTGGACATTCCATGGCCTCACTCTCCAGTGAGCTGTGGGCGTCATCTCTGAGTCCTTGTTACGCTAGTTCCTTGTCACACATCTCACTGATACTCTCTGCAGCCTTTTCTACTGCTAGAGCACAGGTCCTGTTACAGTATACACTATGTTACAGTATACACTATGTTACAGTATACACTATGTTACAGTATACAATATGTTACAGTATACACTATGTTACAGTATACACTATGTTACAGTATACACTATGTTACAGTATACAATATGTTACAGTATACACTATGTTACAGTATACACTATGTTATGTATACACTATGTTATATCCTGTTACAGGATAGCATTGCATTTCACATCCATAATTACCCCAGCCTCCCAGTATAGCACACTGCGGTTAAGTTCGGCCTTCATCCCAGGGATCCCTCCACAGAGGTGTATTTCTCCCTCCACAGAGCCTACACCTTCCTCTAAACCTGCAGTCCTTTCTGAACCCCAGCCTACCCTCACAACAAAGCCACAGGCTTTACCATGGCAATGAGCTGTTATATGAGATAACAGAGGCCTGAGCACAGCTCTGTCCACTTTCTTCCCATGTAGCCTGAGAAATGACCATGCTTTCCCACACTGTGCTGAGCACAGTCCAGGGAAAGTGGGACATTGTCCATGTGGTGATGTCATCATGTTAACAAAGCCTGAGCTTTAATTCACCCTGTCTCTCATAAGTTGTTAGTGGAAGATGTGTGTCATTATTCAGTATCATCTAATGAGCTTTTCACATGGATGTGTGAACCTGCAGGCAGGTTCACACATCCAAGTGAATATATGTACATAAGTACAGAATTAGAGGGGAGAGTGCTGCCATGGTGTTTCCTGTGATAGCAGCATTGCTGTTTGTTCCCATATTGTGGCAGCTATCTGAGTACAAATGAAAACATTGCTACCACCAGGGACAAGAGTTCTCAGGGAAGATCAGACACCAGTGCCAGGGATGCTTTGCCCACTGGACAAGCTATGTGTGATGGTCAACTGTGAGCATGCAAATAGGAACCCTCCATCCTTCTCACCCAGGTCAGAGGCTGGAGTCCTGGTCCAGATCCCAAGGCCTCTCTCCCCATGAGAGAAGGGGTTTCTCTCCATGTGGTCACTGCTGTGAGACTTCTGACCCTTTCTGTTTCTAGTTCTTCTTAGGATGAGCTGTCCTCAGGCTGGGACATTTCAAGCACCTCACTATGTTTCAGTGTCCCCATTTAAGGTCTCAATTAAAAAAGTACCTCACACTGAGTGAGTCACTCACATGATTAATGTCAGGTAGTGTGCATCCCAGAAAACATCCCAAACCTACCCAGTCACATGTGCTTGCTGTGACTCAAGCCCTCCTTGCTGGACTCCGAGCACTGCTGTTACTAGGGCAGGGTTCTATCCTGTGAGGTCACAGAGGCCTTACCTCACCCAAAGGACATCCAGGCCTCAGTTCTCTCCCAGCCTGGCCCTACCTTGTGCTTTGCCAACATATGTGCAAACATCCTTGGAAGCACTTAGCTTTGGGGAGGTAGTTAGAAGTGTTTCAGAGACATTTCCCTGAGGACCAACTACATTTATCTCCTGTCATTTCTCCATCTTCCCACAGGTACCATCACCCTTGAGAGGAGGAACACAGTTGACAATGCTGTGTTGTCTGAACTCACACTCTGCCTCATCGTCTCAGATTCTCCATAGGCGTCATGGTTTATTGCTGTCACTCAGCCTGTAGGATACCGTCTTCTGTCCCTTCTATCCGGCTCTAATAGTAACCTTATCTTATTCTCTACATTAACTCTCTGCATCATTAATCTTTTAGCTTGAGTTGGGTTGTGGGTTATTAGCTAGTACTTGCCTGGCATTCTTGGGTTTTAGAATGAACAGTGCAAAAATACATAGATGAATAATGAATAAATACAAGCAGGATGGGTGAATCACAATAGATCGAGTTGCAGGCAGAGCCCACCTTGTGAAGTACAGAGACTCCTGGAAGCTCCTGCTTTTTCTTGTCCCATTATCAGCTGACATTTCACCCAAAAAACTGTGTGCATGAATAATCAAGCTGTCCAGAAATGTGCCAAGCCCTTTGTCACCGTGTGCACACAGGCTATGCAGTGGCAGGCAGGCTCTGTTAGCCCTACTCTGACATGGGACTCTGTCAAGTCTGTGCTTTCCCTGTTCTGGAACTGTAGTCTCTCAACCACCAGGTTTCCAGTGTTTCTCATGAAGGGATGGCCACCATGCATTCTGTGTAGACTCAAAAAGTTGTAAGGCTCAGACACTAATTGTGAAAAGCTTGAAGCCTTTGGCTGAATTAGCCTGGCTCTATCCTTGGAGACAGAAATTGCAGCTCCTGGCATGAGGATGTTTTAAGGGAGTCTCACTGTGTTTTTGCATTTATATAGCCTCCCATGTAACATGACTCATGAGCATGAGGATGGTGTATGTATTTATCATTTGGAGATTGTGGGAAGTCAGAGTGCCTGATGGAAGGACAGGCTTTTACAGCAGGTGAAGTAGAGGCCACTGTTGTGTCCTGAGCCTGGCCATATGCTGTCCTTCTCATGGGCTCATTGTGACTATTGCTGGCTGTACACTGTGGAACACAGGTTCCATGTGCCAATATTTGGGCATAGACAGACTTGTCCATTACTATGAGAAATTGACCTCTCTACCCAAAGCATGACCCTCCCTTAGGGCTGAAGGAGAAAAACTGGCCAAACCTGATTAAAATCCTAGAATTAGAAAAAATGGAAATAATTTTAAATTCACCCGCACTAGCATCAAATGGTATACTGATGTGTTAATTCTATGTTGAAACTCATTCAATAAAACATTTTGTCCCTTTTAGGAACGTAGGGCTTGTAGCATATGACCTGGTCAGATTTACAAGTAACCATAATCCTATGCTAGACTTCAATAGAGTAACAGAATGTAGGAACTTATTGAATGGTATTATCGAGGCACATATATAATTTATAATTAAAATAATCAACACTATTCAGAGTAAGATTAATGTTAAGGCTACCTCTAGGGAAATCAACTTTACACAAGAAGCAAGATGAAAGGAGTTACTAAAGTAAATGTATAATTATTGGGACAGGTGCATGTAAAATTACCAGACCATGTCTATACAAAATTTAATGCTTTCCAGATTTTCCAAATATGCCATTGCTCAAATTACAGTTTATTATTAAATCAAATCCTAATGGCTAGGCCTCCAGTTGCCAAGCCATTAACTCTTAGGATTTCCGCGTGCACCCAGAGATGCGCCCAAAGGGTGTCTCCCTACAATTAACCCCATGATTCAGAGTGGAAAATAGTATAAGTATGAACATGCCATAAAACTGATCGTTATAATTACACCATTGACTCTTATCTGAGGGACAGTTAGAAACAAATCTTCGATAAGGACCCCAATCAATTAACATAGGTTCACCATGTTGAATGATTTTTCTGTTTTCACTTCAACATTTACATCTGGACCAAATAACAGGGATGTAGTTACAATTTTTTTATACAAAGGAGTAGTATAATAGGGTCTAACGTACATCCAGTGCTATTGGTTACATTATTATATTGACCAGAAAAATTCAGAGAATAGCTTGAAAACAGACCCATATGATTGGCAGCTCTGGTGTCTGGTAAAATGCAAGATGCAAGCCCATATTTGCTTCTAATAAGAATGCCACCAGCTTCGTCCTCATCTGCTTGGAATTGGGGTCACACCACTAATTCAATTGCTCCTGTGTCCCCACCTTTGGATTAAGTCCCAGAAGTTCTTGGGACCCCCGTGCCAATACCAGACTTGTTATGCTTAGGTGTATGTAATGCCACCAAGTTGTCAGTGGTTGTTGTGATGGCAACTATTCCTATGATGGCAACAACAAGCTGTTATGTGTAGTTCTCGGTGAGTTTAGCTGAACATTTGTGTCACTTTTCAGCCAGCCTAATCTCTCTCGGGATCTGTAGCTTCAAGTTTCTGACAGTTTCTACTGGACATGAGCAGACTGCTGCACTCATGAAATCACAGCATCTGTGCTATCCATATAAGACCTGTATAAGATCAAGCCTGTCAGCATGCCAGCAGAGATGGGTGAGCGGCTCATGTGCTCTGAACTAAGAACTAAACTGACATAGCTCAGCAGAGGGAAATGATGCAAATGTAGTTAATGCAAGTTTTGCCCAGAGCGTGACTTCCTGAGGAACTGAGGACTTAAAGAAGCAGTTAGCATCAACACACACACACACTGGCTCGGACGGAAATGTGATAAGCCAAGTGAAAACATTTGGGTAGAGAAGTGACGGGGAACATCAGGGTTTGAATAGCTTTTCCTCAGCCTCATCTACCTTCATGACAAGAACGTCATTGTCTTTTTGATAAGGAATAGGTGGGTGGGGAATCTTCTGAAAGGGAATTTCATGTTGGGCTTTTAGAAGCAACAAGTATCAGGGGGATCTTCCTGCACTTCCTGTTTGTTTAGTGTCTTCAGCTTAAAATTCTTCTTATGCCAAAGTAGCGTGTTTGGGGGTGGTATATCCTGAAAGAGCTTCCTAGGGCAGAAGCTTTCTTTCTGTGGGACTATCCCAGGTCTGGCACTCACAGAGGTTTGGTAAAATTGAGGTGACTTCATTTTGTAATTCCAAGACACTGAAGGACCCAGGCAGGGATCCTCAGTGATGTCTAGACATCATTAGAAGAGAGAAACGGCTATAACCCTCTAGCTGCACTACTTATGTAAGTCTGTTGAGGTACTGTCAGCCCTGAATGTTTGACCTTATGAAGTATATGGCTGTCAGTTTTCATTGTCCATTTGGCTACGTTTAGAATTGCCTAGAAAACATGCCTCTGTCATGTCTATGAGGATGTTTCTAGAGAGTTCAAATGAGGAGGAGGCTCCATCTTGACCATGAGCACCACCATTCCATAGGCCACAATCTCAGGCTGAATAAAAAAAGGAGAGAGTGGGCAGCCAGCTGAATTCCAGTTTCCTGACTGCAGCTGCAACATGACCGCTGCAGTATGTGACTGTTGTTATACCTTCCCGACTGCAGTATGTTACTGTTGTTACACCTTCCCCTACGTGGAAGCACGCCCCGCCCCCGCAGTGTAAACCTCTCCTTCCTTAAGTTGCTATGTGTTGGGTGCTTCACTACAGAAAGTGTTTACTGAACTTTTAATTGATAATGATAAAGGACAAGTTTCCCACTTTTTGGTATTATGTGAAGAAATTATTACAGTATCTAAAACTGCCTTTTAAATTATCAGAAGGAACGGGAGTTTAGACGTCACAGGGTGCCTCTACATTACATAAATATGAATCAGTGTACCATTTTTCTTCTTCTAGGAATGGACATCTTTCTGCTTAAAAAGCTTTCTGAACTAGCTTACTTTCTCTTGTTTAGTGAACACCAAGGGCAACTTGGGGAGGGAAGGGTTTATTTGGCTTCCTCCTCCAGAAAATAGTCCATCATTGACATAACTCAAGGCAGGAACCTGGGATCAAGAACTGCAGCAGAGACCATGGAGGTTCACTGATTGCTGGCCTACTCTCTGATTTCTGTTCCGCTGGCTTTCTTATACAGACCAGGCTCACCTGCCTAGGGATGTTGCCCCAAAGTGGGCTGGTCCCCCATACATGCTTAGATATATAGAGGATTGTCCACAGATATGCCCACCGGCTAATCTGATCAAGGCAGTTCTTCAGTTGAGGGTCCCTCTTCCCAAGGCACTCCTGGTTGAATCAAATTGACAAAAACTAACCAGGACAAATTCTATATAGATTCACAGTAACCATTAAGCTATTAAAGCTCACAATATTTCATATTTCCCAAACGTTTTAGACTGATTGGCTTAAGCAGAATGCTTTTCAAGTCAGAGGTAAAATTTATAGTCATTTGATATCAGTTTGGGTATAGATCCCAGATACTGACAGACAGGCTCTAATGGCTGCCTAATGAATCCTTCTGCAAGCCAAGCAGTTTCCACCATCTTGTTTTCAACAAAAAGGAAGGCAGGTCTGTCCACTAATGGACCATTAAAAATTAATGATAGACCTCCATACTGTCTGGGGCATTTTATCTTAACTTCAAGGAGTGCAAAGAACTGACTGGCATCACCATAGCAAGATTGTTCCCGTTCCTGCTATTTATTTATGTGGAAAAGATTGCTCAGTGCCAGCATTGGTCGAACCAAGAGGAAAAAAACAGGAATAGCACTAATGCCAAACATTGTCTCATTCTAGAACAGTATGACTTCATATATATCGCCTTCAGCCATTGAGAGGTACATTTCCCAAACTTGAAAGTTTCTGACAAATTATTTTACAAATGTTCTCATGTATTTTTGTCATCTTGATCAATTGAGAACTAACACAATGAGAAAATATCACAGTTAAAGACTTTTGATCACTGTAACTGTTTTCAATGTTAATATATGTTATATATAATAAAAACTATAATAAATACATATAAACAATGGAAATTTTCTATTTAAAGTTATTTTACTAAATACACAAAAGCTGTAAAGAATGATGCTGTGGAGAACCCCCTACAAGCTGACATCAGAGCATTTTTAGAAGACTCGGGGCCGTTGAACACTAGAAAACAACCTGAATATTCACCAACAGTCCAGGGAATACACAAGCTATTAGTGCACCTGTCCAGTGCAGTGATGAGCAGCCATAAACTTGAACGACGTGGGTAAATTCCATGTACACCAAGTAAGCCAAGGAAGAGCCATTCTCTTCCCAAAAAAGGGCAGAATCTCATCCCATTTTTGCCAGGGTTAATCATGGAAAAAAATTAAATTTTTATTGTACAGAGTAATGACTATGGCACTAAAACCATAAAGAAAAGTTAGGGCATAGTGACTACAAAAGACAGACAGTGATTCCACCCT